>NC_134355.1:577290402-577487902 GCF_048569485.1 Anomaloglossus baeobatrachus
TCACCAGGAGTCCCCGTACTCGACCAACTGACTCCCTCAGCGTCTTTCTGACTGTCTTGCTGGTGACCGTTCTCCCCCGCTAACGGCTACTTCACGTGCAGGGTCTGACTAGGGTCAGCGTGCGTCCCGCTCGCAACCGCCGCGCTTCCCTCTCAGACTGGCTCTCCTCCTACTTTCCTGACAGCCGCTGCAACCTAGCTTCCAGCCCCTCCCCCTACACCCCTTGCTGAGATGTGGAGGCAAGCCCCCTCTTGGGTCTGCCCAAGGGTCCCCTCTCAAGGTGTGGGAGACCTGGTTGCTATGTGTCTTTGCGTACACACCCTATTCCAGCCTTCAGGATTACCTGGAAGTACTGCCCCAGCATGGGTGCAGTACTCAGTGGTGCCTGACCAGGTCAGGGGCGCCACAGCCCTTATACCATTCAGTGCTGATCTGTTGTGTGCCAACAAAAAAGTGGCCAGCCCCTACCTCCACATTGCAATATACAGTAATTATAGCAGGAGCCGCTCTCTGCTGGTCTCGTACAGCGCACATCTCGTTATACTGTACTCCACTTCCACTCCTGTGCTAAGGTAGCAGGATCCACTTAGCACAGGAAAAACTTGGTACTTGAGCCAATAAGTCTTGCCCCCAATGTGCTTGCTAGCGCCCAAAACACGTTGTACCTTTCTTTATAGAGCTTCATCATGTGTGGTGAATGCAGCAGGAACTGATGTGCAAAGAAGACGATGAGCTCCGTCATCCCTGGTTTGGTTTATCACCTACATCAAGATGTACATCCTGTACAGCACTTCAATGTGGACATGAATGCAGGAGGAGTGGGCAGCCACAGTTTGGTGAAACAGGAGACAGACTCACATGATGGTGTATCGGAAGCTTGCTCGCTTCTACATAGCTGAGTGCAACCACAGTGGAAGGAGTTTGGAGTTCAGATGTGAGGACTTCCTTCTCTCCCCCTGCTTGGTACTGCGCTTATCACACTCTACATTCCCGTACAGCACTTTGATGTAGGCTCTGACTGTAATGCGGGCGTCACACGAGAAGATATGTCGGCGGGGTCACGTCGTAAGTGACACACATCCGCATCGCTTGATATATCGTACTGTTACAGCTATGAACGAGCAGAAATACTCACCTTCTCGTTCATCGCTGACACGTTGCTCATTTTCTAAAAATCGCACAACCTGTTGTTCGTTCCCGACTCAGCACACGTCGCTCCGTGTGACATCCCGGGAACGATGAACTGCAGCTTACCTGCGTCCCGCCGGCAATGCTAAAGAAAGGAGGTGGGCGGGATGTTTACGTCCCGCTCAGCTCCGCCCCTCCGCTTCTATTGGCCGGACGCTGTGTGACGTCGCTGTGATGCCGAACGTCCCTCCCCCTTCAGGAAGTGAATGTTCGCCGCCCACAGCGACGTCGCTAAGCAGGTAAGTGCATGTGACGGGGGTTTAATGACTTTGTGCGCCACGGGCAACTAATTGCCCGTGACGCACAAACGACGTGAGCGGGTACGATCGCTCGTAAGATCGCACGATAGATCGTCCCGTGTGACGCCCGCATTAGTGTAGTAGGAGCCTCCCTGGTCTACACTGGTGAGTGGGTGGTGCGGCATCATTCTCCCTCAACACCCATTCCCCCAACTTGTGAGTGTAGTGCCAATGAGCCCGTCAGGGCACTTCTAGGTACTGCATCCTGTCAAAGATGCAGGGCCTACCCCCAGGGACCTGGAAGACCAATGCCGGTAACATCAAAACACATAAACATCCCCAGTTTCCCTCTCCCAATCAGTGGTGACTGACTAGTTTGGGACCCAATAGATGGCCACCCAGGGGTGGAGCCGATCCAGTCCACTAGACAGCGATCAGGTGGGAGGGGACAACAGTGAGACAGTAGAGAGTAGGTAGTGACAGTTGAAGGAGACGGACGTGTCTTCAGACAGGGTCGTGTAGCGGTGACCTAGCTGGTGAAGGAGAGTGGTTGCCAGGAAGGGTATGACAAGGTACCCCTGGAACCATAGCACTGACGGGGCAAAGGGCCCTAGGTCATGCAAACTCTTCAGGCTACCTGACAAATACTTGCACAGTGAGGGGACCATCCAGTACCTCACTGACCCAAGAGTCCGGGGGCACCAGCAGTAACGAGAGAGCCAGGGACCGCAAAAGAACACCGACTCTACAGGGTTCACACTGCCCACCGTACGGATCAGAGATAGAATGACACACAGGAGGGGACCTCCAGATGCTCCAAGCCATGGGGTTCCACCAAACCAGTAAGAGGTGCAGAGGAAAGAAGCCAACAGGTTACCACACCGGCACAGGGACAAAAGGGATCAGGGGTCGAAACCAGCCGTCCTCAGTGAATCAGCATTACCACCGCTGTGAGTAAACACCAGTTGCACTGCATTCCCATAGTGTGGTCTCCGTTCTTTCCACGCCGCACTCCATCATCCACCCCCTGGGTCTCAGCCCTACTTGCGGAGGGCCCAACATCAAAGCTGCCATCAACATCAGCCCCAGTGGCAATAGACTGTGCAGCGGCGGTTCCAAAACCATAACCGCAACCCGCGAGTGACGTCATGACATAAATGTGGCGCCCCTGAGGCTTCCGTCGTCACAGTGACATGGCACCTCAGCCAGAGGTGTGATGTCCCATTCTGGGTAAGGAAAGGAGTAAACGTCGGTCCACAGGCAAATTCACACTACACCCATTGTTAGGCACACACAGGGACCGGGGATAGTGGCAGCTACCCCCCATGCTGGATGCTGGGGGGGCATAAGACCCATCCCTTCTCCCATAGGGTGGGGTAGCAACTGGGGAGGTGGGAGGAGCCAACAGAGAGTAGAGGAGAGACATGAAGGTCAAGTTTAGTCAGATAGAGTTTGGAGTTGAAGGGAGTGAGAAGTCTGCGGGAGGCAGAGGAGGCAGATAGTCTAAGAGAGGAGAGGAGTGAGGAGTGAAACAGCAAGAGAAAGTGACGCTTCCTGGTGGAGACCCTGGGGCCCAGCTAGGCCCAGGTGACACCACAGCACAGCACAGTACAGCACAGAACTACAGAAAGGATTCCAGGGCCACTGCAAGGCTTTCAAGCCTGTGGCCTGTTCCACTGACCATCGGGTGGAGGGATCAGGCTGCATACAGGGAACGGTCCCTAGAAACTGGATGAAGAGAAGTCATTTCCAAAGGTGAACACCGAGGCCCAGGGTGGTTGCAAGCGCCCAGGGCCACATCCCACTGTAGAACCCCTGGGAAGAGGGCAGAGTACCATCCAGGCAAGCCTTCTTGTCCAGAACCTATAGTGGAGGCCAAGACAGGTTTATCCAGAAAAGTCAAGGCTTTGAAGACAGCTGAGGGAAGAGACACAACAGAGGGGTGCACCGGCTTTTATTCCCAGATCTACCCGGGATCGGCGGAGGTCCCTGACAGTGGGTCCCAGCAGTCCAAAGGCACCAGTGTGCTGCAGCCCTGGAACTGTGAGTAAACATCTTGAAACTGCACCCTCTGGTGTTGCCTCCATTATTTCGTCTGCACTGCACCATCTACAACACCCTCATAGACTCTTACAAGCACCAACGGTTGCCCCGGGGTACCGCTCCACCTGTGGGGAGCAGGACCATCCAAGCTGCCATTCCACCAGCCCCGGAGGCCCCATACAGCAGCGACGGCTTAATAGCCACAAACCACAGGTGGCGTCACGAATAACCTAAAAACTTTATTATTAATCACCACCCCCTACTGAAGCCATATTAGTTGACCCCGCCAGGGTCACGGAGTCGGGCTCCGCCACCACTGCCTACCCCTGGACTAGTCCGGCCTGACACCGGGTGTCCCATAGCCCTGAGGTGGGCGAGTCAAACTCTACTATCTCCCCTGTATATAACCCCTTTTCAAGCGACCCCTAGGGTCACATAACCGGGCAACGGCCATTACACACCCGTGACACAGCATCCCCATTTATATACAGCCCGAGACCGAGTACCCCATAGCCCTGGGCGGCTCATGAGTGTCGCCCATTGTGTCCTGAAGGGGTCAAATTTCCTATCTATTGGCCCATATATAAAAATGTTTTAGCTGTCATGTGACAAATACAACCATATTCTGTCAATAGTTCAGTTACAAACTGACAGAAGGCACACAGGGGCAGATAGATATATATATATATAGATAGATAGAGGGATAGATAGATAGATAGATATATAGATTCCCTTCATTCATGAGTGATGTCGTACATGGCATTCACAATTGTTTTATGTAACAAAAACATATATTCTATGAATTACTCCTCCATACAAAACAGATCAGATTGAAATGTTCTCCTTTTGGCTGGTACCTCTTACCACATACTCCAGGGTCATTGCCTCCTCAGCAGGAAGTCCTCAAAGTTATTGTGCAAAGGATGAATTGCAGAGTAAGAACAAAGCTGTAATTTATCCAGCCTTATTATCTAATTGGAAATGTGTGTAATTAGCCTTTCTCATCCTTCATATTATGTGCAAGGCCGTATTTGGCATTCATACTGACCTAGGAACATTAAGGTGTCACGCCCCTTACTAGTCAGACTTAAGGGTGCTTTACACGCTGCAATATTGGTAACGATATATCGTCGGGGTCACGTCGGTAGTGACGTACATCCGGCGCCGTTACCGACATCGCAGTGTGTAACACAAATGAGCGACAATCAATGAGCACAAAAACGTGAAAAATCGTTGCTCGTTGACACGTCGCTCATTTCCTTAATATCGTTGTTGCTGCAGATACGATGTTGTTTGTCGCTCCTGTGGCACCACACATCGCTATGTGTGACACCACAGGAACGACGAACATCTCCTTACCTGCGTCCACCGGCAATGCAGAAGTAAGGAGGTGGGCGGCATGTTACGTTCCGCTCATCTCCGCCCCTCCGCTTCTATTGGACGGCCGCTTAGTGACGTCGCAGTGACGTGGCTGTGATGCCGAACGCACCTTCCCCTTGAGGGAGGGATTGTGTGGCCGTCACAGCGACGTCGCTGAACAGGTATGTGCGTGTGACGCTGCCGTAGCGATAATGTTCGCTACGGCAGCGATCACCACATATCGTGCCACTGACGTGGGGCGGGTGCTATCGCACGTGACATCGCTAGCAATCGCTAGCGATATCGCAGTATGTAAAGCACCCTTAAGGGTACGTGCACACAACATCTCTTTCAGGCAGATCTGCTCTGTTACCCACCTGAAAAGCACGAAATAAAACTCTGGAAAGATTGGATATATGCCCTGCAGTGTTTAAATGACTTGCTGATCATATGTTCAGTCTTTTGAGCTTCTTTTACCTAGAGATGAGTGATCCTGCCAAGGATCAGATCGGTTAAGGATCACTGATCCCGACTGAGATCTCAATCGGATCTACGATCCTAGCCGAACCCATTAAATTTAACGGGAGGCAAAAGTGATGTGTTGTAAAATGGTATAGGGGATGGTAAAAGAAAATAATAAAGGGTTAAAACAGTACATACTTACCAACTCTCCATGGCTACATCGCTACTTCCGGTTCAATAATTCTCTCTAATACATATTAACTGCTTTTTCCCTACCGGCGTCTCTGACTGGCTGCCGTTGGACAATGCCCCCACCCTCTGAGACAGCGTATGTGATTGGTTGGAATTACAAGCACTATCTTTGTCCTTATACTGGTGATAAATAAATAAAATGATGTAGGGTCTCCCCGTTATGATACCAGCACAGATAAAGCCACGGCTACAGGCTGCAGCCCCCAGCCGTGCGCTTATCGTGGCTGTGTATCAAAATGAAAGAAATTGCATACAGCTTTTTTTTTTTATAAATATTTAAATAAATAAATAATATTTTCAGGCTGGAGAACCCCATGCTTATTGGGGGCCCCCAGCCTAATAATAGCAGCCTGCAGCGGCCCAGGATTGTCGCATCCACTAGATGGGACGACCACGGCACTTTAGCCAGATCTTCCCAATTGCCCTGGTGTAGTGGCAATTGGTGTAATAAGGAGTTAATGGCAGCCAACAGCTGCCACTAAACCCTAGATTAGTGATGGCTAGGGGGTCTATGAGACTCCCCCCATTACTAATCCTATAAGTATAGTAAAAAGAAATAAACACAAACACAGAAAAATGCTTTATTTTATTTTTTTAATTTCTCTTCCATCAATTTATTAAGCCCCAAAACACCCAGGTCCTACTATGATTTCTGCTTTGCTACATCTGAATTCACAATGAGCGGTATAGAACATGACTGCATGCTGTGCGCTCCAGGCAGAGAATTAATAAGCCACGGAATCAGTTGTGACATCACTCAGATTAGTTGCAGTCACAGCTAGAGGATCCAATAACCCTCCACCTGTGACTGCAGGTAACCTGACCTCAGGGGACCTCAAAGAACTCAGTGACCTTACCTCAGACGGTCAGGATACCTGCGGTCACAGGTGGAGGACCATGGGGACCGCCGATCGCATGGCTCATTCATTTTCTGCCTGAGGCTTACAGGGGCAGTCATGTTCTATGGCACTCGCTGTGAATTCAGATGTGGCAGAGCTGAAATCATTGTGGGACCTCATGTGGGTGCTTTTGGGGTTAATAAATTGGGGAAAGAGGTTTTTATATCTTTTATTTCAAATAAAGGATTTTTTGGTGTTTGAGGTTATTTCTTTTCACTTACAGATTAGTAATGGGGTGTCTCATAGACCCTCCCCATTACTAATCTAGGGATTAGTGGCAGCTGTGAGCTGTTATTAATGCTTTATTACCCCGATTGCCACCACACCAGGGCAATCAGGAAGAACCGTCTAAAGTGCTGGGATTGTCACATCAAATACATGCAACAATCCTGGGTGGCTACAGGCTGCTATTTTTAGGCTGGTGGGCCCAATAACCATGGATGTCCCCAGACTGAGAATACCAGCCCCCATCTGTCAGGCTTTGTCATGGCTGGTAGGAAAATTGGAGGGACTGCAAGCCATTTTCCCCAAATTAATTATTTAAATAATTAAGAAAAACAAAAAGTACATGTGGTTCTTATTTTGACACTCAGCCAAGTTAAGCACATGACTAGGGGCTGCAGCCTGTAGCCGTGGCTTATCTGTGCAGGTATCAATACAGGGGGATCTTACAAGATTTTTAATTTTTTTTATCTTATTATTTATCACCAGTAGAAGGACACTAAAGCTTCATTTACTATATGCAGCATCTATTATGAAATCTCATGACAAATCTACTTTAAGACCCAACAGTAGATTTCTTTATGAAATAAACAAACCAAACAGACAATGCCCAAAAATATACATTTTTTTTTACATTTTTCACAAATTATCCAAATTTTAACAAGTCAGTCAAACATTTCAAGCCATTCACCTTTTAAATATTAGAAGAACAGCAGTAACTTATGTAATTAGTGTGTAAGTTTAATAATTAATCTGGTCTTGCTATGTACTTTATCTTCTATTGTACTCTTTGTTTGACACATGTACATCCATAGTCATCTCTTTCTAGTTTTCTTTGGGAATCTTGCATATGAAACCAAATATGTCTATGCATTAAATATTATCAGTACAAGCTGCAAAATTATATGAACTAATGAGATGTCTATTTTGACTGTGTATTGCACAATACCTTTCATATGAGAAAGCATTTGTACGTATGTCATTCAATGAGCCAACACAGAGAGCCACTTGGTAAGAGCGGCTTCCACTCCCACAGACAGTATTTACAAGAATAACTGTTATGTAATTCTGTATTTGCATTCCATTGCAGGGGAAATTTGTGATCAAACATGGCTTTTCTTCAGGTAGCTTCCACTTGGAAGACGGTCACTAGTTTTAAAGATGCCATAAAAGATGTATGACGCCCTGGACCCCAGGGGTCACAGTACACTAACACACCCCCCCCCCCCCTCCCCTGGGTAGGTGACACCAGTCAATCAAACCCTTGTTGCCACCCTCCAGGCTTGATGTCCACACCAGGTGGGGCGGAGCCAGGCGGTTGACCCCACCCACCGAGGAGTTCACAGGCCTGGAGGCGGGAAAAGACAGTAGTTAGGTGGTAGATAGTGAAATTGAGAGAAGTAAAAACTGTTGGTGTCTGGGTTGGAGCCCAGGCACATTCAGCAAGGTCGGCAGACGGTGGTGGCCGTCTGCAGGAGTTGGTGTAGGTCAGCGGAACTGTAGGACCAGGGTCGGGCGGTGGCCCGCTGGTACCGAACCGGGGAGCAGATTGAAGCCAAGCACCAAGGCAGGGTACTCAGACCCCGACCAGGCTAGGAGCCGCTGAAAAGGTCAAATTATCTGATTGCGGTCTGGACCTCAGGGGTTCATTCCCATCTAAGTCCCGTCAGAAGGCAACAGCCAAACCTGTCTGGATAAGTGCCACCGCCAAGGGCCAGAGATCCAAGGGCCAGTGCCTGCGGGCAAACGGCTCTTCCGACCCGTACACGCCGGGGAGCGGACTACCCGTGGGAAGCCATAGGAGTCAAATACACTTACACAGGTGTAGGAAAACGACAGCCGCCATCAACCCGTCCGGGTAAAGTGAGAACACCGCAGCCGGCTGTGGGCCCCTTCCATCCAGCCATTTGGTTTACCAGAGACTCTGTCCTTCTGTGTCTGAGTGAGTACAACAGTGCCATCCGGCACCGTGCCGCACCGCAACGTGGCACCCGCACCCACGCTGCCTCCCCGCCTCGGCACCTGCACCTATACCTCCTCCCTACTCTCCAACCGGTGCCCCGGGACCAACAGCCCCTACCCACGGAGGGGTCAACACCTTAGCTGCTCTCCGCCATCGCTCCCGGGATCCCCCGTCACCAGCAGCGGTGGTGCCCACCATCACCACAAGCCGTCGGTGGCGTCACGACCGACATCCCCAAACATCCACCAAAAACCTCCCGTTTTCACTCGTGGGCGAGGAGGCACTGCTCGAGCCCCGGGTCCAGCCCCATGCTCGAGCCACCGAGGAGCAGAAGCACCGGACCCGAGCGCCAGCGATTCCAGACGAGCGGCGTTCCCCACCCCTCCGCCTGCGACAACTTGGCGTCACGAACAGGATCCTACCCGTCTACTTATCAGTAGAAGGGCGCGTTGCAGTCCCCGCCGGCGGTGTCCGGCCGAAAAATTTGAAAATCCGCCATCTTGGGTGCGAAAGTTCTCGCTCGAGTCGTCTTCCCCGAGCAGGGAAGGCGCGAAGGTGAAGCCCCGCCCCAAGTAAAAAGGAGGTGCGAGAGAGAACCAAGGGGGGGTGGGTGAAGGCCTGCCTCATGTAACCGAAGGGATAAAGGGCAGGGACGCCAGGACTCTGCCATCCATCCGGATCCTGGAAGCACACGCGCAAGATGTCCGTCCCGTCCGGCAACCCTGAGATCCCAGAGCCCGCGCCAGGAACAGCAGCGTGGGTGGAGGCCCGGACAGCGCAGATGTGCTGCCGCCTGCAGGCCCAAGTCCGGTTCCTGATGGAGCGATGGGTGGCCGAAATGGAGGAGGTGGCGGCGGCCGTGCGGAAATGCGAGGCGGAGGCAGTGCTGGAGGAGCAGGTAAGCGACCCATGCCCCTGTGTCCCGGAGGGACCGGTCGCTGCGGCTGAGGGGCCTGGTCTGTGCCCGTTCATCCTGCTGCCTCCCCAGCTACCCGTATTGGTTGTCGCTGCCCCGCCAGTCGGTCCATTGCCCCCAACACCGGCAGCGGAGTCTAACTCGCCCACCCAAAAGGACAAGCCTGTAGGCGCTGCCCGCGGACGACCCTATGAACAACCCGCACCGATCCCGTTACCGTGGAAGGTTCCTCGGGAGGTGTCCGTCTGTAAGGTGAAGCCGCCGGTCCCGGAAGTGACTGCGCACAAGGGAGTCCCGGCCCTGGCAGTCCGCCCGGCCACGGAAGTAATGGAAGCCGCCAGCAGGAGGGCCCAGCAGGTGAGGCCTGTCATCCTTGAACCCCACGCCTCGGCTGAGGCAGTGCTGGGTCGCCGCTGTAAGGCAGCATCACAGGCCACGTCACCGCAGGACTTCCCAGTGAGGGTATTGGTCGTAGCCGGTACGGGGGAGATCCGGCGGGGCCCGACCCACGCGCAGCAGGGGTACGCAGGTGCCCCCTTTTGGGATCGGCAGCCGAGCCAGCTGGGCCGCGAGATTGCGGCCAGAGAGCAGCAGAGATCTGAAGTGCTGGCCCGCACAATCCAGGAAAAATACAATCTCCGGAACGCCACCTACCGGGTGCGGGGCTCAATCTACGAGGGCCAGGTCAGGCGGTTCGATCCCCAGTGAGGATATGGGTTCATTTACGAGCCGAGCCTGGAGGCCGAAATCTTTGTGGCTCGCAGAGATGTGAACTCCCATCTTCCAACGAGCCACCCTGGCCGTGACCTGCAACCGGGTGACCTGGTGACGTATGTTGCGGGCGGGGAGGGGACGCTGCGCTCACCCACTGCTCGGGTCCGGCGGCTGCTGCTGCTCGCTCGGTCGGTGGCTCGAGCGGTGGGCCGGATCCCGGGGACTCGAGCGGCGCTCCTCGCCTGTGAGTGAAACGGGGGGTTGTTTGGTTTAGGGATATTGTCCGTGACGCCACCCACGGATGTGGTGAGGTTGTGGCACCACCGCTGCTCTGGACAGGAATCCCGGGAGCGGTGACAGGGAGCAGCTTGGATGTTGTTTTCTCCCTTCCGTGGGTAGGGGGGTCGGTTGTCCCAGGGCCCGGTGAGGGAGGGATGGCAGGCGGGTTACGGGGCCTGGTGAGGTGCAGGGTCGCGGGGGCAGCGCGGTGCCGCACGGCACGGTGGTACTCACTCAGCCAATGATGAATGCAAAGTCTCCGGTAAAACAAACGGCTGGATGTACGGGTCCCACAGACGGCTGCGGTTGTTCTCCTCCCGGTAGGTTGGTGGTGACTGCCTTTCCCTGCACCTGTGTTATGTTCACGGTTCCAATGGCTTCCCACCGGTAACCCGCTCCCCAGCTTGGATGGATGCTGAGGGAGCCCCTTTTGCCCGCAGGCTCTGGCCCTAGGAACTGTAGCCTTGGCGGTGACTGTATTTACCTTCACGGTTTGAGCTGTTGCCTTCAATCAGGTCTTGACTGCTGGGAAACCCCGGAGGTTCCCTTCGCTAACGGATTTGACCGGTTTTACGGCGACTCCTAGCCTGGTCGGGGTCCGTAAGCCCTGCCGAATGGTGCTGGCTTCTCTTCGCTCCCCGATCCAGTACCGGCGGGCCACCGCCCGTCCCCGGTCCTTACGGTTCACGTCAATCAGCCCCTCCTGCAGACGGTCACCACCGTCTGCCAACCTTGCTGTATGTGCCCGGGCCACGCACCCGGACACGGTAAGTCTCCTCTACTGCCACTTCACTCCTCAAACTCCAAAACTGATCTCTTCTCTTCCTCAACTACTCTGACTTCCTTTTCCCGCCCCCAGGAGTGTGAACTCCTTGGTGGGCGGGGCCAACCGCCTGGCCCACCCCCTGGTGTGGACATCAGCCCCTGGAGGGAGGCAACAAGGATTTGTGTTTGACCTTGATGTGCCTAGCCGGGGTGTGGGGTGTGTTGTTGTAGTACCTGTGACGTACTGGCTTGTCCAGGGCGCCACACGTACACCCGACACTGCGGGGAGTGGGGCTGGTTTGCCCTTGATGTAAAGGAGAGAGAAAGCCGCAGTGTCCCTAGGTGGCCCCAGTCCCCTCCCTCACCGTACCATCCGGATGTGGAGCTGGAGGAGTATGAGGAAGGCAACCTCAAGTAAAGGCAGCGGATCTCCGTTGCAGCAGAGCTGTTGTCCCCCGTTGGGACCCTAAGTTATGTTTTCTTAACCCCTAAGAGCCCTGCCCACATGAGAAATCATGAACATGGCCGAGAACTTGCAGGCCACCCACAAACTGGTGGGCTTGTAAATAATTCCGGGCTGGAGTTCCGTTAACCGCCTCCGGAGAGGCAGGTTGGAGGAAGGACCCGCAGCAGAGATGGCTGGGGTCCGGACACCACCAGGACCGGTGACCATCCTCCGGGGTCAGGGGTCCCCCCTGGACGTGGGGCACCCTGAATGACAACCAGGTGCAAGACACCGTACCCGTTCCCGCTGTTCAGGGCGACCTGAACCAGGTTCCTGTTTTCCGGACTGGGGAAAAGGGGTGCTGCCCGCTTCTTAGGGGCAGCAGCAAGGTTTAGGTTGTTTGGGAGGGAAAGCGGAAGAACTGGGACCCGTCCGTTGTTATTAAAAATGTTCTATTATTACTGTTAGCAACGTTTGAAGTAACATGCCTCCCATCAGGGAAGATTTGTAAATATGCATACCGTTTGTTTTTCCCTGTTATTTATATTTTTCAGAAAATAAAACCGGTGATGGACGGGCAGCCCGTGGACGGTCTGCGTTTTACCAAGGGGGAGTGTGACGCCCTGGACCCCCAGGGGTCACAGTACACTAACATCACACACACACACCCTCCCCTGGGTAGGTGACACCAGTCAATCAAACCCTTGTTGCCACCCTCCAGGCTTGATGTCCACACCAGGTGGGGCGGAGCCAGGCGGTTGACCCCACCCACCGAGGAGTTCACAGGCCTGGAGGTGGGAAAAGACAGTAGTTAGGTGGTAGACAGTGAAAGTGAGAGGAGTAAAAACTGTTGGTGTCTGGGTTGGAGCCCAGGCACGTTCAGCAAGGTCGGCAGATGGTGGTGGCCGTCTGCAGGAGTTGGTGTAGGTCAGTGGAACCGGGGTCGGGCGGTGGCCCACCGGTACTGAACTGGGGAGCAGATTGAAGCCAAGCATCAAGGCAGGGTACTCAGACTCCGACCAGGCTAGGAGCCGCCGAAAAGGTCAAATTATCTGATTGCGGTCTGGACCTCAGGGGTTCATTCCCACCTAAGTCCCATCAGAAGGCAACAGCCCAACCCGTCCAGATAAGTGCCACCGCCAAGGGCCAGAGATCCAAGGGCCAGCGCCTGCGGGCAAACGGGCTCTCCCGACACATACACGCCGGGGAGCGGACTACCCGTAGGAAGCCATAGGAGTCAAATACACTTACACAGGTGCAGGAAAACGACAGCCGCCATCAACCCGTCTGGGTAGAATGAGAACACCGCAGCCAGCTGTGGGCCCCGTCCATCCAGCCATTTGGTTTACTAGAGACTCTGTCCTTCTGTGTCTGAGTGAGTACAACAGTGCCATCCGGCACCGCGCTGCACCGCAAAGTTGCACCCGTGCCCACGCTGCCTCCCCGCCTCGGCACCTGCACCTATACCTCCTCCCTACTCTCCAACCGGGGCCCCGGGACCAACAGCCCCTACCCACGGAGGGGTCAACACCTTAGCTGCTCTCCGCCATCGCTCCCGGGATCCCCCGTCACCAGCAGCGGTGGTGCCTACCATCACCACAACCCGTGGGTGGCGTCACGACCGACATCCTCAAACATCCACCAAAAACCTCCCCTTTTCACTCGTGGGCGAGGAGGCGCTGCTCAAGCCCCGGGTCCGGCCCCGTGCTCGAGCCACCGAGGAGCAGAAGCACCGGACCCGAGCGCCAGCGATTCCAGACGAGAGGCGTTCCCCACCCCTCCGCCCGCGACAGATACTCCAGGATTCCAGCATATCCTGAAGCATTTTCCTCACAAGTCTGACTTCTAGCCAAGACATCCACAGCTATTTTGTTCAGTCTACTAATGAAAATACACTAAAGGCTGTCCATATATGTATGCTGTCAGCAAAGATATTGTTATTAATAATAAAAATAATATTAATAACAGTATTATTTCTCTAACGCTAACCTATTCCACAGCTCTTTCCAAATCAGAGGGGATATGTACAGACAATGTAAGACATTACAGAGTTAAGCTATGTGCCCACGGGCGCTCGTACCTGCAGATGTATCCGCAGGTACGAGCGCATGTTTCCCACAGCTGCCAGCCGGCGTCCGCAGCTATTTTTATCTGCTAGATTACAGCGGAATAGCTGCAGGAAACATGCGGACATTCATGCAGCTTACCTGCTGACGTCCCGGCCTCTTATCTCCATAGCGGAGGGCCGGGACATCCGCAGGTAATTCTGCATGAATAATTGACATGCAATTATACATGCGGATGCCTACATCTGCAGCATGGTCGGCAGCTGCACTTTCCGCAGCGTGGACACAGCACTCAACATGTCCCATAGGATAACATGGGGAGTGACTGTACATGCTAAAACCTGCGGATTTATCTGGAAAATCCAGAAAAATCCGCAGGTTTTCCGCGGCAAAATCCGCAGAAACAAGGTCCCGTGGGCACATAGCCTTAGACTATGTGCGCACGTTGCCTTTTTTTGTGACCACAAAGATTCAGTGGTTTTGTGCGTTGGCGGCAATAAAATGCACAAAAACGCACCTGCGGTAAAAAAAACGCATAAAAAATGCATGCGGTTTTGCGTGTTTTACAGCATTTTTTGCCGCGTTTTTGTTGCTGCGTTTTTTCCAATGCATTCCATGGGTGAAAAACACAAGCAAAAATGCAGAAATAATTGACATTTTGCATTTTTGTGGTCACCACAAAAATGCACCTAAAATAAAAGTGCACTGTGAAAACTCATAGACTTTGCTGGGGAAGCAAAGTCATGCAGTTTTAAGACCAAAAACGCGCCCAAAAAAATGCGCAAAAACGCCGCGAAAAACGCACCATGATCGCATAGCCTAACACATCATTCAACAATAACAAAAGGAGTGAAGACCCTGTTCATAGCCTCCAGCCTGGGCCCCATGCTGCTATATATGAGCCTCCAGCTGGTATATATGGGCCTCCATCTTTGGTATATATGCCCCCTGTTCTGCATTAAAACAAAATCATATACTCACCTAATGCAGCAGGTTTTGATCGATGCAGTGCGGGGAGGACATCACGCACACAAGACATCAGACTGCCGTCGCTTAGCGATGACGTCACCACCCTGGGACTCTGATGTCCTGCACGTGTGCTCTAATCAGTGGCGGTGCAGAGAGATTTTGTCTCCCAGCCCTACTGCAGAGATTAACTATATCGATGCTCTGTGCACGCCGATCTAGTTAACAGTAGCGCAGCTCCGGGTGGGCCCCTGATGAGCATGGGGCCCGGGGTGACCGCACCCTCTGCCCTACGATAGTGTGAGCGAAATACTCTGCTTCTATGCCCTTGGAACTCCAAATTAATAAGATTTGTTTTACAAGCGCTTGGAGAAATCAATACAGTACAGCCAAGCACGGAGTACTGAGAGATTCTGTTTTATTACATCATGTGACCAGCTTATATAGTACCTCAAACAAAGAAATTACTATGCACCAATAAGAGCTGCAGGGGTGTGTGCAGAAATGTGAAACTTCCCCGCCCATCAGTGTTAGCTGAAACCTATAACAGCATTCAGTTGTAAGACAAGATGGTTTCTATAGAATACAAAATGGCTTGTATTCTCTCACAGTAGCTGAGCTACTGCTTAACGATCTGGTTTTTAGTAGCTATGATGTCAGATACCTAACATATGTCCTATTACGTGAAGAATAGTAAACTCTTTGATATCAGTTATTTCAGCTGGATTATCAGAAAATCCTACATTTACCTTTCTTCTTCTCTTCTTTTTTGAGGTCTTCAGTTTCCCGCTCTGTTTTAGGATGGCTTTAAATGTAACTGGAGAAATCTGGGCTGTTACTTTAATTTTCAAGCGTGCTAGTTTTCCTGGCAGGATGGAGGAACAGAAAGCTTTATATACCACTATCGATGTATAATATGAAACTGAATTTTGCAGACGACATTGTAGGCATTGCCCTCTTTTTTAAATTTTCTCCATACAAATGGTTCAGTGTGGTCTAAAAACAAAAAGAAATATATACACACACATGTCTACTGCTCCTCCACCATTTCTCTGTACCGCTGTTTGGGTCCCTTCCAGGTTCCTCATTTCCTCTCCTAGCAGAGTTGCACTTAAAGCACCACTCCAGTGTTGTTGTTTTATTGTTTTGTTTTTTTTTGAGCGTTGTAGTGATGAGTCTAATCTAAATCCACTGAGTCTAGTCTTATATCACCCGTCCTCACCTTTAATTACCAACGCCACTCCGGTCCTATGGTGATATCTTCTGACTGCAACTTCTGACTAGCCGAAAGTCAGAGGTAATGATCGCCATCTTTTAATGCAAGTCTATGAGAGCCAGAAAAATGCTCTCATAGACTTACATTAAAAAGTGACCTCCGGCATGCTCCATGAAACACTGGAGTGATCTAGGAGGTCACAAACTGCTGGAGATCAACTGGAGTGGCAGTGATAGAAGATCAAGATGGTGGAGGGTTCGTATATGAGTAGGCCACAGCAACTTGGTTTAAAAGCACCACACCAGCATCGCAATAAAAACAAACCGCTGGAGTGTTACTTTGACTGTTGCACCAGTCAGCGGCCATAGCAGTGATATGATGTTGGATGTGGTCACCGGTTGACCATTGCAGCCACTGATTGGCTGCAGTGCTCATCCTATCTACACCGAGACATGATACTAAAAAACCCTCAGAGACCCAAAAACAGCAGTACAGAGGAGCAGAAGGGGTAGGTAAGTTTTTTATTTTTAGACCATGATTTGCCTATTTTAATTTTTATGATTATTGGAACAGAAATAACTTTCAGAACATGAAGTGAAACCAAGACAAATACAATGTCTTTATTTTTTTCGCTTATTAAATAAAATGGAGACCTTGTGCACAGGAATACGGCATTTTGTGCTGCCATTCAAGCTCTGGATGGTGCGGTATGTATGAAGTATTCGTCTACACTATCGAGCAAAAGTATAAAGGCAACGCTTTTGTTTTTGCTCCCATTTCTCATGAGCTGAACTCAAAGATCTGCAACTTTTCTATGTATATAAGAGGCCTTTTTTCTCTCAAATTCTGATCACAAATTTGTCTAAATCTGTGTTTACCTCACAGGTGTGGCATATCAGGATGCTGATTAGAAAGCATGATTATTACACAGGTGTGCCTTAGACTGGCCACAATAAAAGGACACTATAAAATATGCAGTTTTATCACACAGCACAATGCCACAGATGCCACAAGTTTTGGGGGAGCATGTAATTGGCATACTAACTGCAGAAATGTTCACCAGAGCTGTTGCCAGTGAACTGAATGCTCATTTCTCCTCCATAAGCCGTCTGTTTGGCATTTCAGAGTATTTGGCAGGTCAGTGATGGCCCCGAGGTGTACAATAAAAGGGAGGAGGATGGAGGATGAGATGATGGTGGGATGATGGAGGGTAAGGAGGTTGGGCGTTGTGGTTGTCTCATGACGCCACCTGCGGTATGAGGCCAGGGATTAGCCGCTGCTGCGGTCGCTGTCCTTTGGGGCGGATAGTGTCACAGCTAGGATAGTTCAGCTTCCCGCAGGTGAAGCTAGGCCCCAGGGAGGATGATGGCGGTAGTAGTGGCCTTGGGTGCCGAAGCGCAGGTGTCGCGGGCGGGGAGGAGGGTGTCAGCACACCGCGCTCACCCCTTCTGCTCGGGTCCGGCAGCTGCTCCTGGTGGCTCGAGCTGTAGGCCGGATCCCGGGGTTTCTCGAGCGACACTCCTCGTCCGTGAGTGAAAGGGGGATGTTTGTTGGGTGTGGGGATTGTTATAGTTCGTGACGCCACCCACGGTTGTGGTGATTGCACCACCGCTGCTCAGTATGGGGGTCCCTGGGATGGTGATGCAGAGCAGCCAGGTGTTGTGTTGCCCCTCCGTGGGTAGGGGTTGGTGATCCCGGGGCCCGGTGATGAGATGTGAAGTGTAGGGCCTGGAGGGCGCAGGGACGCGGGGGCAGCGCTGTGCCTTGCGGCACTGTGGTACTCCCTCAGCCTGAGACGTGGACACAGTTTGTACGGTAAACCAACGGCTGGTAGGACGGTCCCTGGGGAAACTGGTGCCCTGGCGGTGGCGGTGTCTCCCCGGTTCAGGTTGGGCTGTTGCCTTCAATCGGGACTTGGTTGTTGGGGGATCTGCGTCCCCGTCACTGACGGATTTGGCAAATCTGGCGACTCCTAGCCTTGCCGGGGTCCGAGAGGCCCCTGCCCTGGTGCTGACTGTCCTTCGGAACACTGCTCCAGACCACCGGGCACACAGCCAACGGGGTCCTTCCAGGAACTTCCAAACGGTCCCCCCTCCAGACAGTCACCGCCGTCGCTGACCTTGCTGATCTGGCCCTCCACAAAACTGGACCCTTCAGGCTGTCTTTCTCTTCTGTCACTTCACTTGCTTTCCTCCTTTTCTACTTTCACTTTCACTTTCTTAACTCCTCTACTTCACTCAACTTCACTCTTGCCCTGCCTGGGCTACTCTGTTGTTTACTCCTTCCACTTCCTCCTCCTGGACTCATCTGCCTGGTTTCTTCCTGCCTCCAGAGTTGTGAGCTCCTCGGTGGGCGGAGCCAACCGCCTGGCCCACCCCCTGGTGTGCATCATCAAACTCCTGGAGGAAGGCAACAAGGATTTCTGGTTAGCTGTGATGTGCCTACCTGGAGTGTGGGGTGTGGTGGTGTTGTAACCCGTGTCCCCTGGCTTGCCCAGGGCGACACATTCCCCCTTAGCAAAATGCAGACCGTCCGCGGGCTGCCGTCCTACACCGGTTTTATTTTTCTGTAAAAAGGGGTAACAAGGTTAAACAAACATGAATAACATTTTTAATCAAAACTCTTCCCAAGACGGGAGGCACATTTACTTTTAACGTTACAACGGTATACGGTCACGGTTTCCGCTCTCTCCCACCCAAGCAACCTGGCCCTGATGCTGCCCCTAAAGCCCAGGCAGCACCCCTTGACCCACAGTCCAGCACAAGTTACCCGAGCGGGATCTGTCCTTCCCCTCCAGAGGGTGGCCACCGGTTCCTTTGGTGGCTGGGCCCTAGCCTGCTCTGCTCAGGGCCCTCCCTCCAACCTGCCTCTCCGGAGACGGCATGGCGGAAACGGTAACGGTAACCAACATATTTACAAGCCACTTAACGTTTGTGGTGCCCTGCAAGTTCACGGGCTTGTCCATGGATAGTCCTCCATGCAAAACTTTAAACGGTCCCCACGGGGACAACGGTGCCGGCTCCTGCCGGTTCAAATCACATCAGCAAATCAGGTTAAACTTCAGGCATTTTCATTTTCCTTATCATTTTTAAAAACTTTTAAACAAACTTGAACTCACTGGTGGTCCCAACGGGGACTGTGCAGCGGGCATCCGCTGCCCTCGAGGCGGCTACCACCGCAGGGAGTCGGCCCACTCCGAGACCGAGCGGTACATGGGATTTTCCTCCCACTGGCAGTTCAACCCCGAACCGCTGACAGCCGTTAGGAATGGCGGCGGAGGCGGCATACTTGGGACCTCTTCCTCCATCAACGACATCCCCTTCGGACCTCCAGCCGCGGTGCTGATGTCTGTCTCCCACTCAATCAGGGCCGGTTCTGGGGTTTGGGTGGACTGATCGCGACGCGGCACGGTCGCAGCGGCCCCTTGCTCACGGGCCCCCACTACGGCAACCATCCTTCGCATCTCTGCCTTCCAATCCATCAGCTGCTGCAGGCTCTGCGCCCTCACCTTCACGCAGAATCGGCCCAACTCCCGCTCCAGCCACGCAGCGGTCCCGGCGGGGAGCTCACCCGGGCCGCAGTCCTCAAACGCTACTCTGCCTCGTTTCCCCCAGAGCTTGGGTACTCCGGTGGCGGGTATTCCCGCACTCCAATTCGAGGACGCTGCCATTTCTCCATTCGTGTCCCGTCTTTCTTTAGCTGCGTTGTTACATGCAGCCAGCCGCCATCGCGTCCCCCTTAGCTCTTTCCGGCCCCTCCTCTCTCGGGGCGGGGTTTTGGCCTTCGCGCCTCTACTGCTCGAGAAGACGCTCGAGCGGGAACTTTTCGCGCCAAAGATGGTGGCTTCTGAAATTTTTCTGCCGGATACCTCCGGCGGTAACAAGGCGCACCTCTACCAGACGGCAGAGCGGTAAGATCCTGTTCGTGACGCCAAGTTGTCGCGGGCGGGGAGGAGGGTGTCAGCACACCGCGCTCACCCCTTCTGCTCGGGTCCGGCAGCTGCTCCTGGTGGCTCGAGCTGTAGGCCGGATCCCGGGGTTTCTCGAGCGACACTCCTCGCCCGTGAGTGAAAGGGGGATGTTTGTTGGGTGTGGGGATTGTTATAGTTCGTGACGCCACCCACGGTTGTGGTGATTGCACCACCGCTGCTCAGTATGGGGGTCCCTGGGATGGTGATGCGGAGCAGCCAGGTGTTGTGTTGCCCCTCCGTGGGTAGGGGTTGGTGATCCCGGGGCCCGGTGATGAGATGTGAAGTGTAGGGCCTGGAGGGCGCAGGGACGCGGGGGCAGCGCTGTGCCTTGCGGCACTGTGGTACTCACTCAGCCTGAGATGTGGACACAGTTTGTACGGTAAACCAACGGCTGGTAGGACGGTCCCACAGACGGCTGCACCTGCACTCCCGGTAGGTGACGGTGATGTCCCTCTTCCTTGCACCTATGTTGGACTCGTGGTATCGGTGGATTCCCTCCGGTTACCCGCTCCCCGACTGCAATCTGGGCCGGAGGAGCTCTACACTTTGCCCGCAGGCGCTGGCCCTGGGGAAACTGGTGCCCTGGCGGTGGCGGTGTCTCCCCGGTTCAGGTTGGGCTGTTGCCTTCAATCGGGACTTGGTTGTTGGGGGATCTGCGTCCCCGTCACTGACGGATTTGGCAAATCTGGCGACTCCTAGCCTTGCCGGGGTCCGAGAGGCCCCTGCCCTGGTGCTGACTGTCCTTCAGAACACTGCTCCAGACCACCGGGCACACAGCCAACGGGGTCCTTCCAGGAACTTCCAAACGGTCCCCCCTCCAGACAGTCACCGCCGTCGCTGACCTTGCTGATCTGGCCCTCCACAAAGCTGGACCCTTCAGGCTGTCTTTCTCTTCTGTCACTTCACTTGCTTTCCTCCTTTTCTACTTTCACTTTCACTTTCTTAACTCCTCTACTTCACTCAACTTCACTCTTGCCCTGCCTGGGCTACTCTGTTGTTTACTCCTTCCACTTCCTCCTCCTGGACTCATCTGCCTGGTTTCTTCCTGCCTCCAGAGTTGTGAGCTCCTCGGTGGGCGGAGCCAACTGCCTGGCCCACCCCCTGGTGTGCATCATCAAACTCCTGGAGGAAGGCAACAAGGATTTCTGGTTAGCTGTGATGTGCCTACCTGGAGTGTGGGGTGTGGTGGTGTTGTAACCCGTGTCCCCTGGCTTGCCCAGGGCGACACACAGGCGATGGCAATGAAGAGCTGACACAGTAGTTGTGGTTCCAGGTCTTTTACTCACAGTTCAGTTGTCACCCTTGGAGTGCCAGTTTCTACCGTGATGGGCCCCAATCCTGGGTACCTCAGAAATCACCACCAGTGTTGTGGAGTGTGAGACCTTCCTTTCTTGCACTTTCTGTGTGGATCCCCTTGACCTGAAGATCAGTGTTAAAGTTCCTGTCCCGTTCGCAGGCAGCGTGAATCAAACGTGGGCCCGACCGTGGTCCTGACTCCTGACTCCTTCAGAATCTGGTGGCGCAACTTTTAGTGTGCGCCACCCTAGGGCTCTGCACCCTGAACTGTGCTTGTGCTGAGGGAACTATTGAGCTCTTCCTCCAGCTACCCTGTTGCTCCTGTGTCCCTCAGCTCCACTGGTCGTCTCCTGCTCCTTTCAGTCTGCCCAGTCCTAACTGCACTCTGCACAGCGACCATGTTGTTCTGAGTCTCAGACTATTCTGAGGTAAAAACTGTATTCTCTCACTTCCCCTGTGCTGCCCACACCTTCCTGATGACTCACTGGTGGCTGGGAAAAACCTGTTGTTATGGTGGCCACCTTTAGCCCAGTTCCAGCGGGAAAGCACCTAAGCTGTGTGTGTTGTGTAAGTGAATACCAGTGGTTAACCTCCTCCTTACCAGGTATGAGTACTGCACCTTAAGTGAGATGCAATACCCTGTAGCGACTGAAGCCTCACAGGCGCTACACATCCAAGCGGCTTCACAACTGCAGACCACGTGTAACCAGCTTAGTCCAGTACCTCCATATCCAGGATCTTCACCTCCAAGATCGTCTGAGACCGGTCACCTGGACAGCTGCTGCAACTATCGGTTTGCATAACCAAAGAATTTCTGCACAAACTTTCAGACACTGTTTCAGGGAAGCTCATCTGCTGATCGTCGTCCTCACTGGGGTGTCCACCTGACTGCAGTTCATCGTCTTAACTGACTTGATTGGGCAAATGCTCACATTCAATGGCGTCTGACATGTTGGTGTTCTCTTCGTGGACCAATCTCGGTTTCCACTGTACAGGTCAGAAGAGAGATTGGTGAATGGTGGTCACACTAGACACTGACTTGCTTTCTGACCCCCCCCTACCACCGGACTCCCTAATAATTTAAAACTCACATTTTAGAGTGGTCTTTTATTGTGGCCAGGATAAGGCCCACCTGTGCAATAATAACGCTGTTTAATCAGCATTTTGATGCCACACCTGTGAGGTGGATGGAATATATCAGCAAAGGAGAAATGCACTGCTCACTAACACAGATGTCACTAAACTGAGGGAAAAAGTCCTTTTGTGTAGAAAAAGTCTTATATCTTTGAGTTCAGCTCATGAAAAATGGAAGCAAAAACAAAAGTGCTGCATTTATATTTTTGTTGAGTGTAGAAGTATAGAGCATTTGATAACACACGCAATGCTTTTTTGGTTTTGTTTTTTTCGGGGGGGAGAATTTTTACCAAAATCATCTAAAAAAAAGCTATACCCCTGCTAATACTTGTTAATGTCTCCAGATATAAGTGATCTGGCATCTTATAGGACTATACCCGTATCCTTGCAACATCTAATGCTTAACGATTAAAGCAGGAAGCCATACTTACCTTGATTTCTCTCTGTAAGAGCCTCCAGGATGTCAGTGGCCGGTAGTTCTCCGAGGCAGTTATCATCAATGTCAAGTTCAGAAAGCTGCTCAGAATAGCGGATGAGACTGGGAAGTATAAAGTAACTGTCATCAGAGATTGGGATTACTGTGATATATCTCAGGATACATAGACTTCCACTATACATAACGTTTCACACTTCAGTTTTGTCTCTACAAAGTTTTCATGGGATACACTGATTTTTGTGAACCTCTTAGGACATTCGGGTAATTTCATTTCTGATCATTTCTTTCCATTTGTTTGGGCCAGTCTTGTAAATTTCATTTGATTCTATATAATTTTGCCAGCAATATTTGCCTACAATGTTCTGAGTGAGAGAAGTCTATTCACTTGGCATGGAACTTTACTAAATCTCAGCGGCATGTCTGGTCTGAATGAAAGGTCTTGATATTGGATTGTGTCAGACTGTTTTTATGTAAATGTGACCTAAATGATTCAAGGTTGGACTATTGTTCAGGAACATTCCTGGTAAATTACAGTGGTAGTGGAGATCCCTGTTGAGGCTGCTTTCACACTACGTTTTTTTAACATGCGTCATGAACTTTTTTTGCTGCAAAAGCGGATCCTGCTTTTACAGCAAAAAAACGCATGCAAACGCATGTACTATTTTGCAGGATCCTGCCACTTTAAGTTTATGTGCGGGCATTGGAGTCATGTGATTGGGAGTGAGGGGAACTGAACGTGAAAGACTGGGAGCTGGCTTCTGACAGCTGTGGAGTCTCATAACCAAGGTAAACATCGGGTAACTTGCTTGGATACCCGATATTTACTTTGGTTACGAGCGTCTGCAGCTGCTAGGAGCCGGTTGCCTGTTCCTTGCACACATAACCAAGATAAATATCGGGTAACTAAGACTGCGGTTACCCGATGTTTACCTTGGTTAAGAGCGTCCTCTGCTCTCAGGCAGGGGAGAGTGGAGAGAGAGGGAGGGGGAGACAGGGAGGTGGAGAGAGAGGGAGAAGGAGGGAGAGAGGGGGAGGGAGGTGGAGAGAGGGACTGATCACCCGAGGCTGGTTTCTGGGCATGCTCAGTAGAGCAAGCAGGATCCTGTCTATCAGCATGCCAGCGTTCACATGCGTTTGCGTGCAGTATAGTCAGGATCCAGCATTTGCAGTATTTGGACGCAGCTCAAAAACGCTACAAGTAGCGTTTTTGAAAAATGTTAAAAAACTGGAAGTCGCTGGATCCTCACTAACGCACGCAAACGCAGGTGAATGCATGTTGACGCGAGTCCATTGCAAATGCATTGAAATGAAAACGCATTTGCACTGGATCTCTTTTTGCGTTAAAAAAACATTCATGACGCATATTAAAAAAACGTAGTGTGAAAGCAGCCTAATGAGGTGGATTTTTCAAGTCGCAGGTCATTTGGACCAAGGGTAATGGCACAGCAGTGAGTACCTGAATCACATGATATTCTGGATAACAATGAAGCAGAGCAGGACACAGAAGCCATGGAACCATAAGTTTAGACAAACACTGGAGAGAAGGTGAAGAGTTAATGATAGGTGTGAACCAGGATGTAGATTAAGGTTGTAGAATCAACAAACATTTTTCATAGATTGCAGTGTAATGTGAAAATGTGGCGCCCCTGAGGCTTCCGTCACCACAGGAACATTGCACCCCATCCAGCGGTGTGATGTCCCATCCTGGGTAAGGAAAGGAGTGAACGCCGATCCACAGGCAAATCTGCACTACACCCATTGTTAGGTACACACAGGGACCAGGGACAGTGGCAGCAACCCTCCCATGCTGCATGCTGGGAGGGGCCGTAAGACCCATCCCTGCTCCCATAGGGTGGTAGCTTAGCAACTGGGGGGTGGAAGGAGCCACCCGAGAGCAGAGTAGTAAGGAAGGTCAAGAGGGAGAGTTTCAGTTTACCTCAGGGAGGAGGGGAGTGAGGAAGTCTGCGGGAGGCAGAGAAGTGAGAAGTGAGAGTCTGCAGAGAGAGCTGAAAGAAGAAGTGCTCTAGTCAGTCAGGAGCAAGAGAAGAAAGTGACGCTTCCTGGTGAAGACCCTGGGTTTCAGAGGGTCCAGGTGACACCAAGTAGAGAAAAGAAGGGATTCCAGGGCCACAGATAGCTTTCAGGCTTGTGGCCTGTTCCACAATAAGAAGATTCGGTGGAGGGATCAAGCTGCACACAGGGGACGGTCCCTAGAAACTGGAGGAGGAAAAGTCATCTCCAAAAGTAAAAACCGAGGCCCAGGGAAAGCTGGCAAGCTCCCCGGGCCACAGCCCACAGCAGAACCTCTAGAAAGGGGGTAAATTACCGACAGGCAAGCCCCTGGCCCGGAGGCTGTAGTGGAGGCCGAGCCAGGTTCAGCCAACAAGGACTAGGCTTAAGGAGACAGCTGAAGAAAGAAACACATAGAGGGGTGTACCGGCTTTTACCCCCAGATCTACCCAGGATCGGCGGAGGTCCCTGACAGTGGGTCTCAGCAGTCCAGAGGCACCAGTGTGCAGCTACCAGGAACTGTGAGTAAACACCTTGAAATTGCACCCTCTGGAGTTGCCTCAGTTATTCCGCCGGCACTACATCGACACTTACAAGCACCAGCAGCGTCCCCGGGGCACCGCTCCACCTGTGGGGAGCAGGACCATCCAAGCTGCCATTCCATCAGCCCCAGAGGCCCCATACAGCAGCGGCGGCTTAATAGCCGCAAACCACAGGTGGCGTCACGACAAATATAAACTTTAATCACACCCACTGAAGCCATATTAATTGACTCCCGCCAGGGTCACGGAGTCAGGTCCCGCCACCAGTGACGACCCCCGGACTAGTCCGGCCCGGCACCGGGTGTCCCATAGCCCTGGGGTGGGCGAGTCAACTTTGGCGTCACGAACAGGATAACATGCCCGGCCCCCACCGGGTACTGTGCGCCTTGCAAAACTGTGTTTAAAGACAGTGTTACTGTGTAAAAACTGCCGCCATTGAAGCTACTAAGCGCGGGAAGAAGGGGGGCGTGCCTGGAGAAAGGGCGCGAAAGTAAGCCCCCGCCCCCTTGGTCTGCAAGAAGGAGCGCGAAGTGGAGCCCGCTATGCAGAGTGGAGGAAAAAGAAATGGCGCGTGAAGAAGCTAGAAGGATGGACGCCGAGCAACGAGCGGCCAGAGGACGAGTGGCCGAGCCGGGACACGCACCTGAGAACCGGGCGGCGTCCTGCGTCCTGGAGAGTGGAGAAGATCCAGCAGTCGCTGCGGAGCCGGGTAAGGGGAATGTTACCCCCGACTGGCGGAGGCCAGATTGCCAGGTGGGATTCCTGCCCAGTCCTCCGGCATGCGCCGATGTCACTCCGCAGTGCAGTCCACCTGCCGGCCTGCACGAGGCCTTCGTTGGCCCCGCCAAAACCCGGCCTGTCACCGCCAATCTCAGCAGCGCCCCTGAAAGCCTGGGACCAGACTGCCTCGTGGGTCCCTTACCCAGCCCTCCCACCGGCATCTCTGGAGTCCCTGCTGCGATGCCCATTGAGATCCATGCTGCGATGCCCGCTGCGACCCAAGCTGTGATCCATGCTGCGATCCCGACTGAAGTATCATATCATCATAGTATCATAGTTTTTAAGGTTGAAGGGAGACTCTAAGTCCATCTAGTTCAACCCGTAGCCTTACATGTTGATCCAGAGGAAGGCAAAAAACCCCAATGTGGCAAACAAGTTCCAATGGGGAAAAAAAAGTCCCTGCTGCGACGTCCCGGGCAGCGGCATTCCATCCGGCCAGGCCAGACAAGGACGCAGCTCCGATACCATCACCCCGCAGCAGCCCCACAACAGCTGGAGAACAGGACCAAGGGACTCAAGCCAGTCTGAGCACGGCCTACCTGCTGCCCAGGGCCCTGCCGCAGCGGGACCCCCGCAACTAATTAAAAGGAAGAAGATGCCGAACTGTAAATAGCCCCTGTATGTCTGTCCATTGTTCTTTTCGAAGATGACACCCTATTCTGAATCCTTGGCCCCTGTTCTTTTTGAAGATGACCCCCCCACTGTTTATGTGTTACCGGGCAACTGGACTTGAAAGTGGTCCGCAGTTACATGTGTTCATATGTGAAGTATGTTGATGTGTAACCAGGCCACTGGATGTAATGTGGCTGGTCTGCGCTAAAAGACTCTAAAGTTTTATTAGTTTTAATTGTTTGCAACGTTAAAGAAAATGTGCCTGCCATAAAGGGAAGAAAAAGTTTTAAAAGTTTTACTGTTTATGCATGCATACAAAAATGTTGCAGTTTTTCCACTGTTCTTGTTGTTTCAGCCCGCGTACGTGCTGGGATTCGCTGTGGGGGAGTGTGGCGCCCCTGAGGCTTCTATCGCCACAGGAACATTGCATCCCATCCAGCGGTGTGATATCCCATCCTGGGTAAGGAAAGGAGTGAACGCCGGTCCACAGGCAAATCTGCACTACACCCATTGTTAGGTACACACAGGGACCAGGGACAGTGGCAGCAACTCTCCCATGCTGCATGTTGGGAGGGGCCGTAAGACCCATCCATGCTCCCATAGGGTGGTAGCTTAGCAACTGGGGGGTGGGAGGAGCCACCCAAAAGCAGAGTAGTAAGGAAGGTCAAGAGGGAGAGTTTCAGTTTACCTCAGGGAGGAGGGGAGTGAGGAAGTCTGCGGGAGGCAGAGAAGTGAGAGTCTGCAGAAAGAGCTGAAAGAAGAAGTGCTCTAGTCAGTCAGGAGCAAGAGAAGAAAGTGACGCTTCCTGGTGAAGACCCTGGGACTCAGAGGGTCCAGGTGACACCAAGTAGAGAAAAGAAGGGATTCCAGGGCCACAGATAGCTTTCAGGCTCGTGTCCTGTTCCACAATAAGAAGATTCGGTGGAGGGATCAAGCTGCACACAGGGGACGGTCCCTAGAAACTGGAGGAGGAAAAGTCATCTCCAAAAGTAAAAACCGAGGCCCAGGGAAAGCTGCAAGCTCCCCGGGCCACAGCCCACAGCAGAACCTCTAGAAAGGGGGTAAATTACCGACAGGCAAGCCCCTGGCCCGGAGGCTGTAGTGGAGGCCGAGCCAGGTTCAGCCAACAAGGGCTAGCTTAAGGAGACAGCTGAAGAAAGGAACACATAGAGGGGTGTACCGGCTTTTACCCCCAGATCTACCCAGGATCGGCAGAGGTCCCTGACAGTGGGTCTCAGCAGTTCAGAGGCACCAGTGTGCACCTACCAGGAACTGTGAGTAAACACCTTGAAATTGCACCCTCTGGAGTTGCCTCAGTTATTCCGCCGGCACTACATCGACACTTACAAGCACCAACAGTGTCCCCGGGGCACCGCTCCACTTGTGGGGAGCAGGACCATCCAAACTGCCATTCCATCAGCCCCGGAGGCCCTATACAGCAGCGGCGGCTTAATAGCCGCAAACCAAAGGAGGCGTCACGACAAATATAAACTTTAATCACCCCCACTGAAGCCATATTAATTGACCCCACCAGGGTACGGAGTCGGGCCCAGCCACCACTGACGTCCCCCGGACTAGTCCGGCCCGGCATCAGGTGTCCCATAGCCCTGGGGTGGGCGAGTCAAAAAGATATTAGTAATGCATACAGCAGACGATGGGTTAAACAACAGGTAGCAGTAAATGCAGATTCCGTAAAGCACAGCAATTCGCAGACATGATTTCAGCATAATGTGAATAGTCTATAAATAGTATTTCATAATGCTTTGTGAGACTGTGACCGGGCTAGTCCATGACGGCCGGTACGTCTCGCCCCGGTTGTGCTCCCTCCATGTATAGAAGGCAACTCCACTCCAGGGTTAATCCTGTTTTCCCTACAGGCTGAAGTAAGGGTTAAAAGGAAACAGGAACATGGGCGTGGGTCCCTAGTGTGTGAGGGAGTGAACACACTCCCTGAGTATCTGCCGGAGAAACAAGTGTATGCTGTATTGGACTTGTGATTTGTGCAATAAACCGTGTGCTGTGACCCTTGGTGCCTAGATCCCGTGTTTTCTGCTACGCAGCCGACCACGCTACCTCACATATGGTGGAGAATCGGTGGGCATGCCAGCCGGTGAGGTGTGGCTTCCATTTCTGGTGACCCGGTAGCACATGTCCTGGATTCAAGCGGCTATACTACAGCCCAAACCCGGCGACGCCATGGAGGGCATACTAAAGCAGCTGGTTCAGGCCAATGCACGTCAGCAGCAAGCCTTGCAATTGCAGGAACAAAGACACCAAGAACAGATGGTTCTCCTGGCCAAGGCGATCCGTGGCGGACCGGCAGCAACAACCCCGGGACCGGGTGACAACGGCAGCGTCCGGAAAACGGTGAGACAAGCGTTGCAAAAGATGACCCCGGGGGATGATGTGGAAGCGTTCCTGGTGGTGTTTGAGCGGGTGGCCGAGCGGGAAAAGCTGCCGACCCCCCAGTGGGCTGAGGTATTGTCGCCCTATCTGACGGGGGAGCCCCAAAAAGCATACCTGGACCTCTGTACCGAGGACGCCATAGACTATGCGACCCTGAAAGCCGAAATACTTGCTAGGTTGGGGGTGAATACCTATGTACGGGCTCAGCGGGTAAATCAGTGGTTCTATGAGGAAGCCAAACCCGTACGCTCCCAGGCCTATGACTTGTTGCATCTGGTAAAGAAGTGGTTGCAGCCTGACACCCTGAGCCCTGTGCAAATGGTGGAAAGGGTAGTGGTGGATCGCTTTGTGCGTACCTTACCCGTCACCATTCAACGGTGGGTAGGACAGGGCGACCCAAGTACCCTGGACCAATTAGTAGGTCTGGTGGAGCGGCATGTGGCTACGCAGGACTTGATACGGGACACTGAGACTTTGCGTGCCGCCCGTCGGTCCGGCCCCTCCAAGCCTCGGGCCAAGGACCCACCGCTGACACCGGTGCGGGAGTCCGTTACCGTCCCGTCTGAGGTCGCACCCGCCGTCCCTGCGGTCCGGAAGGCTATGTACCCTAAACGACAACTCGTCAAGGAGGTATCCTTCCCTATTAGATGTTGGCGGTGCCAGCGGGTGGGACATATGGAGGCCCAGTGTCCACTCACCACGGAGCCCATGGATTGTGGGGTTACCCGGCGGGGTTCAATGTATGCTCAGGCGGTATATACCACGGACCTTGTCTCCCCGGAGACTGAGCCCCACTTGTGCCACATACAGGTGAATGGACGTCCGGTTACAGGCTTGTTGGATTCCGGAAGCTTAGTGACCCTTGTGCGATCAACCCTAAGGGCTAACATAAAGGCCACAGGACGTACCGTGGGGGTGGTTTGCATACATGGGGACCGACGAGACTATCCCACGGGGGTTGTCACCATCACAGCACCCTGCGGACAGGTGCAACATGAGGTGGGACTTATGAACTCTCTTCCCTATGACGTGATCCTAGGAAGGGATCTGCCGTATTTTTGGACTCTATGGAAGGGGCCTCCTAAGTCCCTTCAGGTATTGGACCGTCCGGGACCTGAGCCAGACAATCCCGAATCCGGGACGCCTGCCGTAGGGGTCCCCATGATAGGGACAGAGTGTGAACCCGATAGGTCGCCCCTAGAGGTATTGGCAGGAGAGGCTGAGATGGTCGAGCCCATCCCGGAGTTGGAGGCGTCCCCGGATACGTTTGGGACAGCCTCAACTCCAGGACCCTACATTAATACATGCCCGGAGTCGGGTGACAGTGGTTGACGGGGTGGCACAGCTACCCGGTGCCCAGGTAAGGTACCCCCATTTCGCCCTTAAGCAGGATTTACTCTACCGGGTAGATGAAATAAGGGGCGTGGGGGTAGAGCAGTTGGTGGTGCCCCAGCCGTATCGCCGGCGGGTCCTCGACTTGGCTCATAAACACCTGATGAGTGGCCACCTGGGGGTCAAGAAAACGCAGGAGCGAATATTGCAAAGGTTCTATTGGCCCGGGGTCTTCGGGGAGGTAAAACGGTTCTGTGAAACCTGCCCGGAGTGTCAGCTTACCGCACCCCTGGCCCACTTTCGCAGTCCGTTGGTGCCCTTACCCATTATAGAAGTCCCTTTTGAACGGATGGGGATGGATCTGGTGGGGCCCCTCGTAAAGTCCGCTCGAGGGCACCAACACATCCTAGTGATCATTGACTATGCCACCCGGTATCCCGAGGCGATACCTCTCAGACATACTGCAGCAAAGCTTATAGCTCGGGAGCTGTTTGCTGTGTTCTGCCGGGTGGGGTTGCCCAAGGAGATCCTTACGGATCAGGGGACCCCATTCATGTCTAAAGTAACCAAAGAGCTATGCCGGCTACTCCAGATCAAGCAGTTGCGTACGTCTGTGTATCATCCTCAAACGGACGGTTTAGTCGAGCGTTTCAATAAACCCTGAAAACCATGCTCAAAAGGGTGATTTCAAAAGACGGGAAAGACTGGGATATGATGCTTCCCTATTTGATGTTTGCCATCCGAGAGGTGCCACAGGCATCCACGGGGTTTTCGCCTTTTGAGTTGTTATACGGGCGACATCCCCGGGGATTGTTGGACCTGGCAAAAGAAACCTGGGAGCAGGAGCCCACCCCCCCATAAAAGTGTGATTGAACACATTTTAGGAATGCAGAACCGCATAAGCGCAGTCATGCCAATTGTGAAGGAGCATTTACAGGAGGCTCAGGCCGCACAAAGCGGCCGCTACAATAGACAAGCCACCGTGCGGACCTTTAAACCCGGGGATCGGGTGTTGGTATTAATCCCCACGGCGGAGAGTAAATTCCTAGCTCAGTGGCAAGGCCCCTACGAGATAAAGGAAAGAAGCGGGGTGGTCAACTATAAGGTATTGCAGCCCGGTAGGCGGAAACCTGAACAAATATACCATGTCAACCTGTTAAAACCTTGGCAGGAACGGGAAAGCCTGATGGTTGATTTTTCCCCATCTCCCTCCTCTTCGGGTCGTTCCACCCTGGCTCCAGCGCCCTCCGGAGAGGACGAACCGGAAGTACGGATTGGAGAAGCCCTCACCAAGCAACAGAGGCAAGAGGCCAGACGGCTGGTTCAGCAGAACCCCGAGGTGTTCTCCGAGCTGCCTCGAGCTGCCTGGTAGGACAAGTCTGATACGACATGACATTGTCACCGAGCCTCACCTGAAGGTACTCCTGAAGTCATACTGGGTACCGGAGGCTCGAAGACAAGCCATATCAGAGGAAGTGAAGACAATGCTGCGACTAGGGGTCATCGAAAAATCCCGGAGTGAATGGGCTAGTCCCATTGTCCTAATACCAAAACCCGATGGCTCCTTAAGGTTCTGCAATGACTTTAGGAGATTGAACGAAATATCCAAGTTCGATCTCTACCCCATGCCCCGGGTGGATGAGCTGATTGATAGGCTGGGACAGGCGCGATACTTCACCACGCTCGACCTGACCAAGCGGTACTGGCAGGTGCCACTGACGGAGTCCGCAAAGGAGAAAACCGCTTTTTTTTACGCTGGAGGGTCTCTTCCACTATGTTGTCTTGCCTTTTGGGTTACACGGCGCTCCGGCCACATTCCAGAGGTTGATGGACTTGGTGCTGGAACCCCACCAGGCGTATGCATCAGCGTACCTTGATGACATCATTATTTACAGCTCCGATTGGCAGACCCATTTGGAACAGGTACAAGCGGTGGTGGACGCGCTCCGAACAGCCGGATTGACAGCCAATCCCAAGAAATGTACGTTGGGGCTCACGGAAGCCCGCTACTTGGGCTACGCAATAGGCCAAGGAGTGATTAAGCCCCAAATTAACAAAGTGGAGGCGATCCAGAAGTGGCCTAGACCCCTGACCACGAAGCAGGTTAGGGCTTTCCTGGGTATTGTGGGGTACTACAAGAGGTTTGTAAAGGATTTTGCGGGACTATCGGCCCCCTTGACGGACCTTCTCAAAGGCAAGAAGTCCGTCATGGTGCGCTGGACTCCGCAGGCCGAGGACTCCTTCCGGGCCCTGAAGGGGGTCCTGTGCGGACAACCCGTTCTTGTCAACCCTGATTTCCGGAAGGAGTTCATAGTACAGACTGATGCCTCTGAGGTCGGCCTGGGGGCAGTGCTGTCTCAGGTGGTTAAGGGGGAGGAACACCCCGTCACCTTCTTGAGTAGGAAGCTCACCCCTCCTGAGCGGAATTATAGCGTAGTGGAGAAGGAGTGCCTGGCGATTAAGTGGGCCTTGGAGTCCCTGCGCTATTACCTGCTGGGACGGCAGTTTCGCTTGGTGACTGATCACTCTCCGCTGCTCTGGATGAGGTCCGCCAAGGAACGGAATGCCCGGGTTACCCGGTGGTTCCTTTCTCTGCAGAACTTCTGTTTTACGGTTGAACACCGGGCCGGTAGGTTACAGGGCAACGCCGATGCCTTGTCCCGCGGCCCGTGTTTGATGGCGGGAGTTCAACCCCGCACGCTTGAACTGAGGGGGGGGTATGTGAGACTGTGACCGGGCTAGTCCATGACGGCCGGTACGTCTCGCCCCGGTTGTGCTCCCTCCATGTATAGAAGGCAACTCCACTCCAGGGTTAATCCTGTTACTATGTAACCCTGTTACAGGGTTAATCCTACAGGCTGAAGTGAGGGTTAAAAGGAAACAGGAACATGGGCGTGGGTCCCTAGTGTGTGAGGGAGTGAACACACTCCCTGAGTATCTGCCGGAGAAACAAGTGTATGCTGTATTGGACTTGTGGTTTGTGCAATAAACCGTGTGCTGTGACCCTTGGTGCCTAGATCCCGTGTTTTCTGCTACGCAGCCGACCACGCTACCTCACAGCTTACAGAAGTCATTGAGTTAAATAGCAGGTCTGAAGGGCCATAAATGCAGGTTGCACAAACTACATGAATTCTTAGAGATGATTGGAGTCAATGTGAACAATCTCTAGATGGCAGATCATAATGCACACGGCAGATGATGGGTAAATCAGCAGGTCTGAGGAGTTATGGATTCAGATTGCAGATACCACAGGAGTACGTTGTAACGTCAGCATTCTTGTTCCATACTTATAACGGTGTCCTGGTGTGTCCTAGTGCCGATGTCCCTGCACTCTCCTCCCCTCTACCCAGCTGGGATACTATTGCTATTTCCTTTTGATTTCTTGCATGGTTCCCTGCTCTGCTGCACTGCCATTCACATGTTGCGTGGTCTTCTGCTGTCCCGAAGGGTTGTCCACGTGTGTTTGGTCCCTAGGTCCCAGACTCTGAGCTTGTTCGGCTGGGTTACTTGTTAAAGCTTAGAGTGCACGCGCGCTCACCTCTCCCGCTTATAGTGGGGCGGTGCGTGCACCTTGAATTTGTATCCCCAGCCTATGGCTGGGAGGCATCTGGTATAAAAGTTCCTTTTCCTTGATGGGTGGGGCTGAGCAACCTCCTTAAATTCCATAACCTCGTCTTGTGTTGGTCCTCCCTTGTTGCTCTGGTCTGTCCGTACCTAGCTCCAGTCCTGACTGCTATAGTTCTGGTATGCTGATGTCTGCCTTGGACCTGTCTTGTCCATTTGTTATCCTGGTTACAGTTTCTGTCCTGTTCCCATATTCTTACTGTTGTCTGTACCTGAAACCCTTCTGTGTCCTGTTTCTGTGAATAAAGTCCTGTTGGTGTTTTAAACTTGAAGTCTGAAGTTCCTGCTGTGCCTGCACCACCCTGCTACGGTCCAAGCCCACTTTGTCTGCACTACCTTGCTGTGGTCCACGCCTGATATGCCTGTACCATCCTGCTGTGGTCCATGCCTGATGTGCTTGTACCACCTTGCTGCGGTCCACACTTGATGTGCCTGTACCATACTGCTGTGGCCCACACCTGATGTGCCTGCACCATTCTGCTGAGGTCCATGCCTGCTGTGCCCAATGACCTGCGTCTGAGGACCCGTATCCTCTGGTACCTGTGCTTTCCAGTTTGTTGTCATTCTACCTATCGTGCTGTCACCCTGAACCGCTTATCTGCCACAGTCCTGGTCACTGCCCTGTGAGTGGCACCTGGCATTCTGCCTCATGGTTGATGTTTAGTTAAGCACCTCCCACTAAACAGTAAGCCTGGGGTTCCCCCTGTGGTCTAGTGGGTTCATTTTATCCCCGCTCGCCGCCTCATCTTCGGCGGAGAGCATGATATATGTAAAGACTATTACAGAAGAAGAAATTGGCTAGTGGCAAACTCCAAATAAACAGCAATGGAACATTACACTGACTGCATACACAGACACACGGGTGTGTCCAAGTCAACCTTAAAAGGCTTTGGCTGATGATGTCAGTGATGTATCCCAGGCATGAAACCCAACATGCCATAGGAAAAGAGAACGGAGCCCAACTCTGGAGTCAAGATAGGGGCATAACAATATATTATTAACAGTTCAAAAAGAGCATCTCAAACATAAGACAGTGATATATTTATAGTACAATACAACCTGAAAACACCAAGATGATGTTTTTCATATAAAGGAGAGGTTAAAATGAAAGGCAGAGAGGAAAGTGATAACTGGTTTTTTTTCCAGAGCATGTGTCGTGGGCGGGGAGGGAGCCGTCGCTGCTGCGCTCTCGCTGGCGCTCGGGCCCGGCGCTGCTGCTGCTGCTCGGTGGCTCGAGCGGTGGGCCGGATCCGGGGACTCGAGCGGCGCTCCTCGCCCGTGAGTGAAAGGGAGTGGTTTGGTTTGGGGATTTGGTCCGTGACGCCACCCACGATTTGTGGTGAAGGTGGGCACCACCGCTGCTGGTGACGGGGATCCCGGGAGCGCTGTTAGGGAGCAGCTGAGATGTTTTCCCCCTCCATGGGTAGGGGGGTTGGTGGTCCCGGGGCCCGGTTGAGGTGACGGGGAAGCAGGGCTGGGCAAGGTGCAGGGGGCGCTGGAACTGCGCAGCTCGGTGCCGGACGGAACGGTAGTACTCACTCAGCCACAAACGGATGCAAGTCTCTGGTAAAACAAACGGCTGGATGGACGGGTCCCGCAGCCGGCTGCTGTGGTTTCTCCCAGACGGGTGGTGGTGGCTGCCTTTCCCTGCACCTTTTGTGTGTGTTCGGTCCCGATGGCTTCCCACCGGTAACCCACTCCCCAGCGTGTATATGGGCTGGAGGAGCCCTTTTGCCCGCAGGCTCTGGCCCTGGGAACTCTAGCTGTGGCGGTAGCTGTATTTCCCTTGTGCTGTTTGGACGGTTGCCTTCAATCGGGTCTTGGCTGTTTGGAAATCCCTGGGGTTCCGGTCACTAACGGATTTGACCTGTTTAACGGCGACTGCAAGCCTGGTCGGGGTCCGCAGGCCCTGCCGGTTTGTGCTGGCTTCATTTCGCTCCCCGGTTCGGTACCGGCGGGCCACCGCTCATTCCCGGTCCTACGGTTCCGCGTCGATCCACCTCTCCTGCAGACGGCCACCACCGTCTGCCAACCTTGCTCTTGGTGCCCAGGCCACGTACCCGGACACAGTCAGTTTGCTCCTCTACTACCACTTCACTCCTCTCCTGACTCCTACTCGCTTTTCAACTCGCACTGAACTGACTTCCTTTTCCGCCTCCAGGACTGTGAACTCCTCAGTGGGTGGGGCCAACCACCTGGCTCCACCCCACCTGGTGTGGACATCAGCCCCTAGAGGGAGGCAACAAGGATTTGTGTCTGACTGATGTGCCTATCTCGGGGTGGGGGGTGTTGTGTTGTAGTACCTGTGACGACCTGGCTAGTCCAGGGCGCCACATTCCCCCTTGGTTAAATGCAGACCGTCCGCGGGCTGCCCGTCCATCACCGGTTTTATTTTTAACTGAAAAAGTAGAAAAACATATGAAAAACATTCAACAAAGTATTCTTATGGATCTACCCTTAACGGGAGGCACGGTACTTAGGATGGCCACCGGTCCAGGTGGTGGCCGGGCCCCAGCCTACTCTGCTGAGGGCCCTTCCTCCAATCTGCCTCTCCGGAGGCGGCAACGGAAACATGCCAACATATTTACATTTCCACTAGTTTGTGGGTGCCCTGCTAGTTCTCAGGCATGTCCATAAGTAGTTTCTTATGCACGGTAACAAAGGGTCCCTACGGGGACAACTTGCCGGCAACGGCCGGGTCAATCACAATCGACAATCAGGTGACATCTTCGGTTGATTACTTTTCATTTAACAGGTTACGGTACTGGTGGTCCCAACAGGGACAACAGTGCAACGGAGGGACCGCTGCCTTTACTGCTCACTCTCATCCTCCTCACCCGGCCCCAGGTGAAGAAACACGGGTACCTGCCCCTCCAGCGCACAGCAGGCGCGACGGGGAAGGGCCGCCCGATATTCATTATTCCCGCTCCGTGGGATGTAAGTGGCCTCCATGTCATACAGGGTAATGACTCCCTCCTCCTCCGAGACAGGCTCTGTGTCGTGCCCGGAGTCACTATCATCCGTTCCTGGGCCAGGCGGGTCGCCGCCGGCCGCCGCCGTCTCCCGGCTCGCCACTCTTTCTGTTGCCGCTGCAGAGGGCCGCAAGCCAGACGGACCAGCAGCGGCGGGGCACGCGGGCAGGGAAGACGGAGGCAGTATGGGGGCCGGGGGCAGACCGGGTCCCTCAGACGCAGCGGCCGGTCCCTCAGGGACACAGGGGCGTGGGTCACTCACCAGCTCCTCCATCATGGCCTCCATCCCGTACACCCGGGCGACCGCAGCCAACTCCTCCACCTCCGCGGTCCACCGCTCCATCAGAGGACATATCTGACTCCGGTAGCGCTGACAGATCCCCGCTGTTCGGGCCCTGAGCCATGCCGCTGTTCCGGGCACCGGCCCCAGGATCTCTGCGTGGCCGGACGGGGCGGACATGTTGGCAGCGGTATCTTCCAGGAACCAAAATATAGCCGCAGAGTCCTGGCGTCCCTGCTTTTATGGCCTCGGGTTACATGCGGCCTGACGCCATCCGTCCCCCCTGGTCTTTTCTCAGCACCCCCTCTTCAGGGGCGGAGCTTCGGCTTTTGCGCCTCCACTGCTCGAGAAGATGCTCAAGCGGGAAAATCTTCGCGCCCAAGATGGCGACTTCTGAAATTTTTCGGCCGGATACCGCCGGCGGGACACAAGGCGCACCTCTACCAGCCGATAGAACGGTAAGATCCTGTTCGTGATGCCAAGTTGTCGCAGGCGGGGAGGGAGCCGTCGCTGCTGCGCTCTCGCTGGCGCTCGGGTCCGGCGCTGCTGCTGCTCGGTGGCTCGAGAAGTGGGCCGGATCCGGGGACTCGAGCGGTGCTCCTTGCCCGTGAGTGAAAGGGAGTGGTTTGGTTTGGGGATTTGGTCCGTGACGCCACCCACGGTTTGTGGTGAAGGTGGGCACCACTGCTGCTGGTGACGGGGATCCCGGGAGCGTTGTTAGGGAGCAGCTGAGATTTTTTCCCCTCTGTGGGTAGGGGGGTTAGTGGTCCCGGGGCCCGGTTGAGGTGACGAGGAAGCAGGGCTGGGCAAGGTGCAGGGGGCGCTGGAACGGCGCAGCGCGGTGCCGGACGGAACGGTAGTATTCACTCAGCCACAAACGGATGCAAGTCTCTGGTAAAACAAACGGCTGGATAGACGGGTCCCGCAGCCGGCTGCTGTGGTTTCTCCCAGACGGGTGGTGGTGGCTGCCTTTCCCTGCACCTTTTGTGTGTTTTCGGTCCCGATGGCTTCCCACCGGTAACCTGCTCCCCAGCATGTATATGGGCTGGAGGAGCCCTTTTGCCCGCAGGCTCTGGCCCTGGGAACTCTAGCTGTGGCGGTAGCTGTATTTCCCTTGTGCTGTTTGGACGGTTGCCTTCAATCGGGTCTTGGCTGTTTGGAAACCCCTGGGGTTCCGGTCACTAACGGATTTGACCTGTTTAACGGCGACTCCAAGCCTGGTCGGGGTCCGCATGCTTCACTTCGCTCCCCGGTTCGGTACCGGCGGGCCACCGCCCGTCCCCGGTCCTACGGTTCCGCGTCGATCCGCCTCTCCTGCAGACGGCCACCACCGTCTGCCAACCTTGCTCTTGGTGCCCGGGCCACATACCCGGACACAGTCAGTTTGCTCCTCTACTACCACTTCACTCCTCTTCTGACTCCTACTCGCTTCTCAACTCGCACTGAACTGACTTCCTTTTCCGCCTCCAGGACTGTGAACTCCTCAGTGGGTGGGGCCAACCGCCTGGCTCCACCCCACCTGGTGTGGACATCAGCCCCTGGAGGGAGGCAACAAGGATTTGTGTCTGACTGATGTGCCTATCTCGGGGTGGGGGGTGTTGTGTTGTACTACCTGTGACGACCTGGCTAGTCCAGGGCGCCACACATGGATTGTGTTCAAAATGATAGTGAATTTATTTACTCAAAAAATCCTTTGAGTTTTGAAGGTTTTCCAAGCATCTGAGGTTCCATTCATGGTGATCTACCCTAGAGCATCATAATCCCATCTGAATTGACCAATTTACTGTGGGGAAAGTAACCATATTGATCAAATGCAAATGATCGATAATTCGCTCATTTGTCATTAATAAAATCTTTTATCATGATATAGAAATCAGTTTTTCAACAGCAGATCCCCTCACGCACATAGATGTGCCACCAACAATAATGTAAATGGTATAAGAGGAGAAGAAAACGAAGGATCACCTGAATGATCATTGTATGGAAAAACTCATGTTCAAGGCAACATTGAAATATAAGTAAACGAGTGCTTGCTATACAGTTAATTGGTGCTTGTGACAAACACATTAATACTGATCAGATGAATATTATTTATGTGGAAGTGTTCGTCAATACGTTCCTCACCTACTCAGTAACTGTGAAAACTCCAGCACCCCAGTTTCTCCTTCCTTGCCTCTTGCATCGATACCATTATTAGCCAAGTACAGCTTTTTCACCCAGGGTCCTGGAAGTGCTGCAGATTTGTCCTTTTTCTTTCTTCCTGATAGGATAATAAGGATAATAATTACTTATGCATTCACTATTATTAATAAGTATTAAGGTGTATACGTGTGAAGAGTGAATACAATTTTGTGAGGATCAGTGGCTTAACTAGAGTGCAATGGGCCCCGGTGCCAAATTTGGACCTGGGCCCCCCTCCGGACATTGATCAGATGATTGGGCACCTGTAGGAGCCGGCTGTTTCTCTGCAGGGTGGGCGCTGAGCCCCCAATCCTGCGGATTCCGGTCGCGGTTGCGACCTCTACGACTGCGATCTTTATGCCTCTGATGAGGATCCTTTCCATGACTCCAGGAAGGAACTATTTTGACAGCTATCAATCATACCTGCACTAAAGTTGGCCATACGACTGAATGACAGTGGAGGATAGAGATACATAAAACAGGCAAATGTGCTGTACTGTATAAGGCAGGCACTATGGGCACTATAGGGAGTCCAGCTAAATGAGGAATGCTGTAGGCTGGTACTATGAGCGCTACTATCAACATTCTTAGTTTTCCCCTAAAGTTTGACCAGAAGAGGTTTTAGAAGTGTAAGTAATCACTGGTCTATCTTCCATCTGAAGACACTTGTCAGAGGGTATTAAAGAGGCTTTCTGGTTTGGGAAAATGTCTTTTCCTTGGCTGCAGGCTTCCCGAGTAGACGGCATAAGCCGCTGAGCCTACTGATTGTCAGCAGCTCTGTCAATGTAATATCAGCACTGCAGACAATAACAGACACCTCAGGAGCGGAGGCAGGGGCTCAGGGTTGGACCCTGGGAGGTTAAGTAAAGAACAGTTTGTTTATTTTTTACAACCAAATTCCAACCGGGAAATAGATTTTTCCAAACTACCCCCCCCCTTTAATTAAACCACCTCTAAAAATCCCTCTTTCCTATCTCCATTGTGGAGATGAAATTTTTTTTTTACCTCAGGCAGCACAAAAGCTGACATTTGTTTGTGGTCTATACAAAGATTTGTTATGGATATGTTTATAGATTATGACAGTTGTATATCCCTCATGAAAATGTAGTGTCACAAGGTGACTGTTAGGATAGCGGCATAGAGGGGCTCCTATGCTGTCCCTCACGCTAGGGGACCCTAGATTATCCCTAACCTTAGGGTTACTCCTAATGGTGGAGATGCCTGAGTCCTATTCCTGGCTATTCTACTGACCAGTAGTACACTGATATCCACCTCTCACCAGGGAAGGACAGGGAAAGAGTGTGATGGAAAGCCTAAAGACAGACAAGGGAAAACCAAAACTCTGACACACTGCGCACACACACAGGAATAGACAATGAGAGTAAAGCAAGTGCAGGAAGGTAACAACAAAAAGGCAACAAGGATTAACTCCACAACCATACTCAGAAGCAACTATAACAACCAACAGATAGTCTGGATCCCAACACCTCACTAGGCCAGCTAAGATAAACTATAGCTGGCATAGGTGGATGGATCTAACCAGCATATATAGGAGGGGAGCAGATTTGATTGGCTTCCCAAAAAAATGTGATCATGGTCGACTAACAAACAGACTAGCAGAGATTAACTCATGCTAGCCTGCCTATGAATTATCACTCTGTAGGTCAACGCCCGAGACTGCTTGCGTTGATCATAGACACCAAATAAGTTATCGGGAGGAGTGTCAGAATCTGTAGTCTGAATAGAACCCGATGACTCAATGACAGTTGGTGAAGTTTGTAAAAATCTCTATGTGACATGTAGCCTGCTCCAGACTAAGAGAAAAACAAAGAGGCTCAGTTATAGCACTTCTAGTTCACATCCATCTATTATAATGTCTTCTTGTGACCTGTTCTCCATGTTTTTCATGTGCTTATGTGTGTTTTGTCCATATTCGGTGTTGAGGTGATTGTAGGCATATTTACCCCTTTTTTTGCGTTTCCCTTTGTGAGAACTTCTGTCAGGTGATGTTTCGGGTATTTCCATAGCTGTTAGCTGTCCTGACATCATTGTATGAATACCAGATTGGTCTTGTGCTGCTCAGGAAGCCCAGAACAGAAAGTTGCATTACATCAAATTGCACAATTCACTTTGTGGTTAGTTTTCAGCCTGTTCTAAACACTAAGCTGACACTGATCAGAGTGTGATTTGCTTAATCAAGCCAATTTTCCCAAATGAGGGAATATACATTGGTGTGACCCTCGCTTATATATGACACATAAATGTTATCAATGTTTTATAGATGGGGCGTCCATCTCTGGAATCCCCGTTAATTGTGAGAAAGTGGATTAAGGTTCTGCTAGGTGAGGTACCCCTTGTCTGATGTTTTGTAAATTACTATGAAAAATAAAGAGTATACAAAAAGTCACAAATTATTGTTAGTGCACATATTATTCAAGAAAATAGAGAGCAGATGCAGGCAAGTGATTATACAAAAATAACATCAAAAGGGTTGTCCCACCATCTGTTCAAAAAATAATAACCTTTCATCTTCTGGAATAGGCCCGCTGGCGTTATGTCAGTGACTTTTATCCGTCCATCACAGTGGCTGCACAGTTCCTTTCATCCATAGTACCCCTGACATACAAAACATATGTTAGATGCTCCCTGTGCCCACATAGGTCTGACTGCTGGCTGAGATTCTTCTGCTTCAAATGCCCACTTTGTCAGAGCTGTGTTAGTGCGGGGAGTGTGTCTGCAGTCACTGCACATGCTCCCCAGCATTCTAGATCTTTCGCGGTCAGAGCTGTGTGAGCGCAGAGAGTGTGCCTCTAAATGCTGGACATGCTCCCCAACATTCTGGATTCTACAAGCGCTGTCAGAGCTGTGTGAGCGCGGGGAGTGTGTCTGCAACACTGCACATGCTCCCCAGCATTCTATATCCTGCATGGTCAGAGCTGTGTGAGCGCGGGGAGTGTGTCTCGAAACGTTGCACATGATCCCCAGCATTCTGGATCCTATGAGCCCTGTCAGAGTTGTGTGAGTGCAGGGAGTGTGTCTGCAACACTGCCCATGTTCCCCAGCATTCTGGATCCTCGACACTGTTAGAGCTGTGAGAGTGTGGGGAGTGTGTCTGCAACACTGCACAGGTTCCCCAACACTCTGGATCCTCGGTGCTGTTTGGACTGTCAGAGCTGTGTGCGCACAGGAAGTGTTTGCAATCACTGCACATGCTCACCAGCATTCTAGATTCTGAACACTTTCAGAGCTGTGGGGAATGTGTCTGCAACACTGTACACACTTCCCAACACTGGATCATTGTCAGAGCTGCATGAGTGCAGGCAGCATTTCACTTATGCTTTGTATACTAGGGGGGCTATTGTTTAGGATCATAGGAACTGCGCATGCTCAGCCACTGTGATGGAGAGATAAAACTTACTGATAACGCCAGAGATCCTATTTCAGAAGATGGAAGGTTGCTATTTTTTGAACGCCGCATAATTTTTAGAAACTTTAAATTACAAAACTATTTACTTACACATTTTCTGCTTAATTAAATGTATCTCTTATGGTGGGGCAAGCCATTTAATTTGAAAATGCCCAAAAGTATCCTTAATGCCAGTCACAAAGATCCTGTTTTCTACCAAAAGTCAGGTTTGAACTTCTGGATTGTGAGATCCCAGTGTGGCGCTCCTGAGGCTTCAGTCGCCACAGGGTACTGCACCTCACTTAAGGTGCAGTATTCATTCCGGGTAAGGAGGAGGTTATTCACTGGTGTTTATCACATTGCATACAACATACAGCTTAGTAGCCAACCACTGGGACTGGGCTAGAGGTGGCCATCATAGAAATGGGACTTTCCACTCACTGGTCAGCACCTGGGGGTGGAGCTACACACTGGGAAGTCAGATGACACACACACTGAGACAGAACAGACACAGACAGGGAAGATGTGAGACGCAGGAGTTACATGGTTGCTGAGGGGAGAGCTTTATAGCTCCCTCAGGACCGGCGCAGATGGGGTGCGGAGCCCTAGGTTGGGGGCAACTTTATGTCCCTCTAACAAATCCGCCGAGCAGGGGATTCTAAGTTTCCTGGCCCACCACAAGCGCCCGGGGAAATACAGTACATAGAGCCACGAGATGTGATCACGATCCAGTCCATAACGGACTTGCGCTGCCTGCTATACGGGACTGGAACAAAACCCAGGACATGGGTCTCTGTAGGACTACAAGTCACAGGGATCCATCAAACACAGCGCAAGGATGAAGGGCTCACTGTCACCGATTCTGGCCTCTGACCTATCCGGGATCGACTGAAGCCCATCACAGCGGGGACCAAGGGTGACGACTAGGGATGATCGAATACTTCGATTATTCGGCTTCGCAAATATTTTTCGAATACCTCAGCACTATTCGACTATTTGCGAATATTCTATGCGCAATGTAAGTCTATGGGAAACCCGAATAACAACTATTCGGTACTATTCGGGCTTCCCATAGACTTACCGTACATTGCGCATCAAATAGTCGAATAGCGGTGAGGTATTCGGATATTATTCGCGAAGCCGAATATTTGAGTTATTCGATCATCCCTAGTGACGACCTTACAGTGATTAAATACCTTGAACTGCAGCCTCTGTGTTGTCCCATTTCTACCGTCGCCGTCGCCCATGCACTCCGTCGTCATAGACTACTACCACTGTAAAGGGGTGCCAGGGGCGCCTCCGGTCCTGTAGTCGTGGCCCTTGCTATCAGGCTTACCCCTGGCCCCGCCGTCACTATGGGGACAGGAGATGTCATGGTGGGGCAGAGTGTGGTGGTGGTGCAGATGTTGTCCGGCGCACAAACACTCTTGAGGCAGGGTTCAATGCAATGAACAAACATTCTTTTATTCTTCACAAAGTCCCAAACAAGGCAATAAAGGTGATGAAACGCTTCTTTAGCTGGGGGAAGCCTGTCCTTGCGTCCCCTCCAGTGGGGATGTGCCTGACTACTCCTCTTCGCCCGGCTCCCACTTCTGGCTACCCACAGCCCGGACCCACACCGGACTGCTTTACTCTCTGAGGTTCCGCCCCGCTCCTGGTCTCTCCGGCTTCCCTGGTTTCCAGCTTCCACACCCTGCCCCGGCTCTGCTGCTCCGCTCCCGTCCCCGAGACAACTGCAACTCCTGATCTTTTCCTTTTTCTTCACCACCCTTGCTCTCTCCTCCCCCTTGCTTCTGCCGGCTCCTCCCCCCACTGTGGTGACAGCCGTCCCACCCGGCCACTAGGGGTGCCCTAACACAATACACATGTATATACAAATAAAACATTTTTATTAATAACATTTCCGGGTTAACTATGCTTCCTTTGTAGGGGGTCTGCCCACCCCCTACATACCTCCCCTCTTAAAACCCGAGCCTCCCGGCAAGGCTCCCATCTAAAAATCACATTTTTAAAACTTAGGCAAAACATGTCCAATAAAACTGCGAACCTGTCCACAGAAGGGCGCCCGAAAGAGGGTGCCCCAGTCCAGCGCCCGGAGTTCCTCCCGGAAGCTCCCGGTCTTGGTTGTGCCCGGAGGCTTGGCAGCACTCCCGGTCTTGGTTGTTAACAGCAGGAACGCAAACAAAAACTTCTTCTTTTCGGCGGCGCGGGGGAGCCCCTGGCTCAGTCCAGCAGCAGACTCTCTCTCCGGGCTGGAACGATGATCAACAATGAAACTTCTGCCGGTCTAAAACAATACCGGTCTGCAAACAAAAAAACGAGCCCACCATCTTCCGGCCTTGGTGATTATTCCGGCTGGTAGGCCCGTTGCCACTCCTCTCTCTGGGCTTGTATGTACTCGGACAAGGACTGCCCGGGCAGCCGGCGCAGCCTCCGGAACGGCTCATAGCTGCTGGGCTGTTCCGCGGTTTCGGCCTCCGGCTTTGGTTCCTCAGTCCCCGATGGGGGTGATGGGGTCGCTGCTCGGGACGACGGCGGGCTGCCCATAACAATGACCGGATGGGTAGTGATGTGCTGGTTGATCGTCAGCACCGGCGGGGTTCCCTTCTCCGGATCGGTACTCTGCGCGGGCATGACTGCCGGAGCTCCAGCCAAGGTACGTTGTGGATGGGAGGTCTCGGCTAATACCGGTCGTCGCTGTGCTCGTTGGCTCTGATATTCCTCCCATTCTACTTCCTGCTGCCACCGAGCAGCTTCTTGTGCGGTGGGCATTCGGGTTACCCCAACCGCAAACAGGCCCCGGCAACCCACTTCCCTCAGGAACCGTACCTTCTCGCCTTGGTACAGGGTGTGAAGGCGCCGGGGGAGGCCTTCTGTGTCTAGATGGACCCGGTTGTAGAAGTAGTCATCTCCGGTCTCGCCATCCCGGATAAAGCCGTACCCCTCTTTTTGATTGAATTTCACCACTGGTGGTGTACTGGTGCTCAAACTCCTCGCCCCCGGGACCCGCCATCATCTCCCGGGCGATGGTCTCGGCGAGCAGCCGCTCTTGTACTGGGTCCGGCTCAGGTGACGGAGACTTTCGGGTTGGTAGTGTTGACGGTGGAACTGGGTCCCAGTAGAAGCCCCACTCGTCTTTCTCCAGCGTCCGGGCGTAGATTTCCTCCGGAGACAGAGCTCGACTAAGTGTCGCAGATCCCACCGCGGCTGGCGGGGGTACCTCCGGGCAGGGGTATGGGGCCCCCAGCATCCGGCTCCCCGATGGTAGTTGGGCGGTATAGGTCGCCCGGACCTCTGTGGTAGTTGCTCCGTTCAGGGCGTCCCATGTGGTCACCCAAGTCACTTTCGTGGCTCTTCCCGGTCCTCCGGGTACAGCTGGCAGATAAGCAGGGAATCCCTCCGCAGGCGTAGCCACACTCTGCTTCGGGTAACTCTTCTCTAGGCCAGGCGCAGGGGGTCGTCCCTCGGCATTTTCCATTTTGCTTGGAGAATGAGTCTCAGGTAAAGGCGTCAGGGTCGGTGGAGAAGCTGGAGGAAATGGAGGCGGGCTTGCTTTTCCCGCTCTTGGGCATACTCCACCCCCAGTCTCACACTTTTGGTCGACCCCTCCGCGGCGGTACTTCTTTCTTCTTGCAGCACCGCCCACTTCGCATATCTTCGTACGTGCCCTGGGACCGGCATCTCTCCTCTTTGGGCGGAGTACTCCGAACTTCTTTTTCGGCACCGGCCAGCCCCAGGCTCTTCTTTTGGCGCCAACTTTTCGCGCGCTTTCTTCATCTTCACAGACGACGGCCATCTTGCCGCCATCTTGTGCCTGGTCCAACGCTGCAGGCACTGCTTCTTCTGCTTCTTCTTCCCACCATGGGACTGGAAATCTTCTCCCATAGTCCGGATCCTGTGCCCTAGGCACCACTTGATCTCCGGCTTCTTGGGTCCCTGGCATGGAATCCGGATCCTGCCGACTACGCCACATGTAACGGGGTGCCAGGGGCGCCTCCGGCCCTGTAGTCGTGGCCCTTGCTATCAGGCTTACCCCTGGCCCCGCCGTCACTATGGGGACAGGAGATGTCATGGTGGGGCAGAGTGTGGTGGTGGTGCAGATGTTGTCCAGCGCACAAACACTCTTCAGGCAGGGTTCAATGCAATGAACAAACATTCTTTTATTCTTCACAAAGTCCCAAACAAGGCAATAAAGGTGATGAAACGCTTCTTTAGCTGGGGGAAGCCTGTCCTTGCGTCCCCTCCAGTGGGGATGTGCCTGACTACTCCTCTTTGCCCGGCTCCCACTTCTGGCTACCCACAGCCCGGACCCACACTGGACTGCTTCACTCTCTGAGGTTCCGCCCCGCTCCTGGTCTCTCCGGCTTACCTGGTTTCCAGCTTCCACACCCTGATCTTTTCCTTTTTCTTCACCACCCTTGCTCTCTCCTCCCCCTTGCTTCTGCCGGCTCCTCCTCCCCACTGTGGTGACAGCCGTCCCACCCGGCCACTAGGGGTGCCCTAACACAATACACATGTATATACTGTGAGGTAGCACGGTCGGCTGCGCAGCAGAAGACACGGGATCCAGGCATTAAGGTTCACAGCACACGGTTTTAATCCAAACGAAAGTCCACAACAATATACATGTGCCTCTCCAGCAGAGAGCTCAGGGAGTTCTGTTCACTCCCCCACACCCGGCACACCTGCCCTTGTTCCTGTTTCCATTTAACCCTTCCTTCAGCCTGTAAGGAAACAGCATTAACCCTAGAGTGGATTTACTTTCTATCATGGAGTGAGCACAACCGGGGTGAGACATACCGGCCGTCATAGATAACCCCGGTCACAGTCTCACATACCCCCCCCCCCTCAGTTCAAGCGTGCGGGGTTGAACTCCCGCCATCAAACACGGGCCGCGGGACAAGGCATCGGCGTTGCCCTGCAACCCACCGGCCCTATGTTCAACCGTAAACCGGAAGTTCTGCAGAGAAAGGAACCACCGGGTAACCCGGGCATTCCGTTCCTTGGCGGACCTCATCCAGACCAGTGGAGAGTGATCCGTCACCAAGCGAAACTGCCGTCCCAGCAGGTAATAGCGTAGGGACTCCAAGGCCCACTTGATCGCCAGGCACTCCTTCTCCACTACGCTATAATTCCGCTCGGGAGGGGTGAGCTTCCTACTTAAGAAGGTGACGGGGTGTTCCTCCCCCTGAACCACCTGAGACAACACTGCCCCCAGGCCGACCTCTGAGGCGTCAGTCTGTACTATGAACTCCTTCCGGAAATCAGGGTGTACAAGAACGGGCTGTCCGCACAGGACCCCTTTCAGGGCCCGGAAGGAGTCCTCGGCCTGCGGAGTCCAGCGCACCATGACGGACTTCTTGCCTTTGAGAAGGTCCATCAAGGGGGCTGATAGTCCCGCAAAATCCTTTACAAACCTCCTGTAGTACCCCACGATACCCAGGAAGGCCCTAACCTGCTTCGTGGTCAGGGGTCTAGGCCACTTCTAGATCGCCTCAACCTTGTTAATTTGGGGCTTAATCACTCCTTGGCCTATCACGTAGCCCAAGTAGCAGGCTTCCGTGAGTCCCAACGCACATTTCTTGGGATTGGCTGTCAATCCGGCTGTTCGAAGCGCGTCCACCACCGCTTGTACCTGTTCCAAGTGGGTCTGCCAATCGGAGCTGTAAATAATGATGTCATCAAGGTACGCTGATGCATACGCCTGGTGGGGTTCCAGCACTAAGTCCATCAACCTCTGGAACGTGGCCGGAGCGCCATGTAACCCAAAAGGCAAGACAACATAGTGGAAGAGACCCTCCGGCGTAACAAAAGCGGTTTTCTCCTTGGCGGACTCCGTCAGTGGCACCTGCCAGTACCCCTTGGTCAGGTCAAGCGTGGTAAAATATCGCGCCTGTCCCAGCCTATCAATCAGCTCATCCACCCGGGGCATGGGGTAGAGATCGAACTTGGATATTTCGTTCAATCTCCTAAAGTCATTGCAGAACCTTAAGGAGCCATCGGGTTTTGGTATTAGGACAATCGGACTAGCCCATTCACTTCGGGATTTTTCGATGACCCCCAGGCGTAACATTGTCTTTACTTCCTCCGATATGGCTTGTCGTCGAGCCTCCGGTACCCGGTATGACTTCAGGCGTACCTTCAGGTGGGGCTCGGTGACAATATCATGTCGTATCAGACTGGTCCTACCGGGCAGCTCGGAGAAGACATCGGGGTTCTGCTGAACCAACCATCTGGCCTCTCACCTCTGAGTCTTGGTGAGGGCTTCTCCAATCCTTACTTCCGGTTCGTCCTCTCCGGAGGTCGCTGGAGCCGGATGTGAACGACCCGAAGAGGAGGGAGGTGGGGAAAAAACAGCCATCAGGTTTTCCCGTTCCTGCCAAGGTTTTAATAAGTTGACATGGTATATTTGTTCAGGTTTCCGCCTACCGGGCTGCAATACTTTATAGTTAACCACCCCGACTCTTTCCTTTATCTCGTAGGGGCCTTGCCACTGAGCCAGAAATTTACTCTCCGCCGTGGGGATTAATACCAACACCCGATCCCCGGGTTTAAAGGTCCGCACGGTGGCTTGTCTATTGTAGCGGCCGCTTTGCGTGGCCTGAGCCTCCTGTAAATGCTCCTTCACAATTGGCATGACCGCGCTTATGCGGTTCTGCATACCCAAAATGTGTTCAATCACACTTTTATGGGGGGTGGGCTCTTGCTCCCATGTTTCCTTTGCCAGGTCCAACAATCCCCGGGGATGTCGCCCGTATAACAATTCAAAAGGCGAAAACCCCGTGGATGCCTGTGGCACCTCTCGTATGGCAAACATCAAATAGGGAAGCATCATATCCCAGTCTTTCCCGTCTTTTGAAATCACCCTTTTGAGCATGGTTTTCAGGGTTTTATTGAAACGCTCGACTAAACCGTCCGTTTGAGGATGATACACAGACGTGCGCAACTGCTTGATCTGGAGTAGCCGGCATAGCTCTTTGGTCACTTTAGACATGAACGGGGTCCCCTGATCCGTAAGGATCTCCTTGGGCAACCCCACCCGGCAGAACACAGCAAACAACTCCCGAGCTATAAGCTTTGCTGCAGTATGTCTGAGAGGTATCGCCTCGGGATACCGGGTGGCATAGTCAACGATCACTAGGATGTGTTGGTGCCCTCGAGCGGACTTTACGAGGGGCCCCACCAGATCCATCCCTATCCGTTCAAAAGGGACTTCTATAATGGGTAACGGTACCAACGGACTGCGAAAATGGGTCAGGGGTGCGGTAAGCTGACACTCCGGACAGGTTTCGCAGAACCGTTTTACCTCCCCAAAGACCCCGGGCCAATAGAACCTTTGCAATATTCGCTCCTGCGTTTTCTTGACCCCTAGGTGGCCACTCATCAGGTGTTTATGAGCCAAGTCGAGGACCCGCCGGCGATGTGGCTGGGGCACCACCAACTGTTCTACCCCCACGCCCCGTATTTCATCTACCCGGTAGAGTAAATCCTGCTTAAGAGCGAAATGGGGGTACCTTACCTGGGCACCGGGCAGCTGTGCCACCCCGTCAACTACTGTCACCCGACTCCGGGCATGTATTAACGTAGGATCCTGGAGTTGGGCTGTCCCAAACGTATCCGGGGACGCCTCCAACTCCGGGATGGGCTCGACCATCTCAGCCTCTCCTGCCAATACCTCTAGGGGTGACCTATCGGGTTCACACTCTGTCCCTATCATGGTGACCCCTACGGCAGGCGTCCCGGATTCAGAATTGTAGGGCTCAGGTCCCGGACTGACCAATATCTGAGGGGACTTAGGGGGTCCCCTCCATAAAGTCCAAAAATAGGGCAGATCCCTTCCTAGGATCACGTCATAAGGAAGAGTGTTAAGAAGTCCCACCTCATGTTGCACCTGGCCGCAAGGTGCTGTGATGGTGACAATCCCCGTGGGATAGTCTCGGCGGTCCCCATGTATGCAAACCACCCCCACGGTACGTCCTGTGGCCTTTACTTTAGCCCCCAAGGTGGATCGCACAAGGGTCACTAAGCTTCCGGAATCCAACAATCCTGTAACCGGACATCCATTCACCTGTATTTGGCACAAGTGGGGCTCCGTCTCTGGGGAGACCAGGTCAGCGGTACACACCACCTGAGCATACATTGAACCCCGCCGGGTAACCCCACAATCCATGGGCTCCGTGGTGAGTGGACACTGGGTTTCCATATGCCCCACCCGCTGGCACCGCCAACATCTAATGGGGACGGAAACCCCCTTGACGGGTTGTCGTTTAGGGTACAGAACCTTCCGGACCTCAGGAATGGCGGCCGCGGCCTGAGACGGGACGGTAGGGGACTCCTGCACCGTTGTCAGCGGTGGGTCCTTGGCCCTAGGCTTGGAGGAGCCGGACCGACGGGCGGTACGCAAAGTCTCAGTGTCCCGTATCAAGTCCTGCGTAGCCACATGCCGCTCTACCAGGGACAATTGGTCCAGGGTACTCGGGTCACCCTGTCCTACCCACCGTTGAACGGTGACGGGTAAAGTGCGCACAAAACGATCCACTACTACCCTTTCCACCATTTGCGCCGGGCTCAGAGTGTCAGGCTGTAACCACTTTTTTACAAGATGCAACAAGTCATAGGCCTGGGAGCGTACGGGTTTGGCTTCCTCATAGAACCACTGATTTACCCGCTGCGCCCGCACATAGGTATTCACCCCCAACCGAGCCAGTATTTCGGCTTTCAGGGTCACATAGTCAATGGCGTCCTCGGTACAGAGGTCCACGTACGCTTTTTGGGGTTCCCCCGTCAGATAGGGCGACAATACCTCAGCCCACTGGGGGGTCGGCAGCTTTTCCCGCTCGGCCACCCGCTCAAACACCGCCAGGAACGCTTCCACATCATCCCCCGGGGTCATCTTTTGCAACGCTTGTCTCACCGCTTTCCGGACGCTGCCGTCGTCACCCGGTCCCGGGGTTGTTGCTGCCGGTCCGGCACGGATCGACTTGGCCAGGAGAACCATCTGTTCTTGGTGCCTTTTTTCCTGCATTTGCAAGGATTGCTGCTGACGTTCCAACGCCCGGAGCAGGTGTGCATTGGTCTGTTGCTGCTGTGCATTAGCCTCTTGTAGCTGTGCATTAGTCTGTTGCTGCTGCCTTAGTATGTCCTCCATGGCGTCGCCGGGTTTGGGCTGTAGTATAGCCGCTCGAATCCAGGACATGTGCTACTGGGTCACCAGGGATGGATGCTACACCTCACCGGCTGTCATGCCCGCATTCTGCACCATATGTGAGGTAGCACGGTCGGCTGCGCAGCAGAAGAAACGGGAACCAGGCATTAAGGTTCACAGCACACGGTTTTAATCCAAACAAAAGTCCACAACAATATACATGTGCCTCTCCAGCAGAGAGCTCAGGGAGTTCTGTTCACTCCCCCACACCCGGCACACCTGCCCTTGTTCCTGTTTCCATTTAACCCTTCCTTCAGCCTGTAAGGAAACAGCATTAACCCTAGAGTGGATTTACTTTCTATCATGGAGTGAGCACAACCGGGGCGAGACATACCGGCCGTCATAGATAACCCCGGTCACAGTCTCACAATACAAATAAAACATTTTTATTAATAACATTTCCGGGTTAACTATGCTTCCTTTGTAGGGGGTCTGCCCACCCCCTACACCACCATCATCCTCCCTGGGGCCTAGCTCTGCCTGTGGAGAGCTACAACATCTGAGCTGCGTTACCATCCACCCCAGAAGAGAGAGATACTTCCCGCAGCGGTGGCTAATAATTGGCTGCACACCACAGGTGGCGTCACAAACAACTACTCCCATCATCCCCATCCTTTATTGATATCGCCGGTGTCATGGAACCAGGCAAGGCCACCTCGGCAACCCAAGAGAAGAACTGCGGCCCGGTGACGGGTAACCTCCAACCCTGTGGGTGCGTCACCAGCATGCAGAGCATGATCCAACAATTCCCTGCAGCTCTCGCACTGGTAAAGTACAAGATATCGTTTGATACTAAAAAATCCCACACTTTTAATTAAAACAGAGCTTCTGCACTTTGTACCCAGCAGTTACAGGCATGAAATACGTCATTATAGCTAACACATTGGCATCTGTTGTCTGTGCCCATAATGTGCCAGTGCTGATTTAGTTTAAAGCTTGAGATATCACACTAACACACAAGATTTCGAGATTTGCCAATGAGGGGCTTTGCTGAGGATAATGGGATCCTGCTCTGCAGGTCAGGATTTTACAACCCGGACCTTTGGATCTAACTTTTGCTACAAAGTTGGCTCCTATAGGAGCATTACAAGAGCTTTTCGGCAAGTTACTTAGTAGAATCAACTGCCTGTGGCTACCCACTGTATTCTTAAAGGGACTGTCCTCTTTCGGAATATTCTTTGCTCTAAGCTACACAACTTAGAACAAACTTACTCATCCACCCATCTCACCCCCTGGTCCAGACTCAATGCTCTGTCTTTGCACTGGTCTCTGTTGTTTGCAGCCTTGACATCACGTAGACAGCGCTGCAGACAAACAACAGAGACTGGTGCACTGGCAGAGAGTTGTCAATAGTGGCCCTGGGGGAGAAGGTGACATGATATTTAGTTTATTTTTTATAACAATCGCAGCTCATAGCAGGTTTTTTTTTTGTTGTTTTTTTTTTAAGAGGACAACCCCTTTAAAAAAGGGCAGCCACAGACAGGTGATAGGTATTCTCTAAATGTGTATATTTATAATTTGTATTTGTATAAAAAATTGTGGCTTTTTAATTACAGCTGACAGCGCATAACATTTTGGGTACATCTTGGTACATATTAGACATGTATGCACACACCACTAATAAATCTGGCCTATTTGTGAGTGCAAGTGAGTGCAAATATGGTGCAAAACATATCATAAAGGTTAAAGTAGAAAAAGGCAGAGGCAAATCCAGCGGGGTTCCTCAATGACCAGAAGATGTAAGTAAAGTCATATAGTCTTTATTGGAAAAATATTAAAAATCCATCCAGATTAGCAGTGACAAAATGGGAGATTAGTCAAAGACTAGTTTCGGCACACAAACCTTCGTCCTGTCTGAATAGCATTGCTCTCGAAGACGGCATACTAATGAGCCCCACTGCGTTTAGCATAATTAATTCTATTACGCAATTAGTATAGGGTGTATATCATTAAATTTGCTGGGGTTAAAAATAACAAACAGATAACAAAACAAAAATAACAAAAACAAAAAGGAGAGAACTATAAAAACACAATCTCCCGAATGGTCACTGAATACATAAATGTATACAAGAAGAAAAATATGCATTATTGCAAATGCATTTGATTATAGGAATAATTATGTGAAATACATCAATGAATTGTTATAAACATATAAGAGAGAATAACAACTACATACTATTACCATGGTGTTTTTTTTTTTTTTGCTCTCTAGATATAATTGTCTGCATATGTAAGATAAACACGTGTTTATCTTATATGTGCAGACAATTATATCTAGAGAGAGAAAAAAACCCAAAAAAAACAAAACACCATGGTAATAGTATGTAGTTCTTATCCTCTCTTATATGTTTATAACTATTCACTGATGTATTTCACATAATTATTCCTCTAATCAAATACATTTGTAATAATGTATATTTTTCTTCTTGTATACATTTATGTATTCAGTGACCATTCGGAAGTTTGTGTTTTTATAGTTCTCTCCTTTTGTTTTTAATTTTTAACCCCAGCAAATTTAATGATATACACTCTATACTAATTGTGTAATAGAATTAATAATGCTAAACGCAGTGGGCTCATTAGTATGCCGTCTTGTAGAGCAATGCTATGCATACAGGACGAAGGCTTGTATGCCGAAACTAGTCTTTAGGGCACTTTACACACAGCGACATCGCTAGCGTTGTCGCTGGTGAATGCACCCGCACCCCCCCGTCGGTTGTGCGTGACGCAAATCGCTGCCCGTGGCGCACAACATCGCTAACAGCCGTTACACGTACTTACCTTCCTAGCGACGTCGCTTTTGCCGGCGAACCGCCTCCTTTCTAAGGGGGCGGTCCGTAGGGGGTCACAACGGTGTCACTAAGCAGCTGCCCAATAGAAGCGGAGGGGCGGAGATGAGCGGCCATAAGATTCCGCCCACCTCCTTCCTTCCTCATTGTCGGAGGACGCAGGTAAGGTGATGTTTCTCGTTCCTGCGGTGTCAGACATAGCGATGTGTGCTGCTGCAGGAACGACGAACAACATCGTACCTGCAGCAGCAACGATATTTGTGATTAGAACGACGTGTCAACGATCAACGATATGGTGAGTATTTTTGATCGTTAACGGTCGTTCCTGCGTTTCACACGCAACAACGTCGCTAACGAGGCCGGATATGCGTCACGAATTCCATGACCCCCAAGGACATCTCGTTAGCGATGTCGTTGCGTGTAAAGTGGCCTTTTGACTAATCTCCCATTTTGTCACTGCTACTCTGGCTGGATTTTTAATATTTTTCCAATAAAGACTATATGATTTTACTTACATCTTCTGGTCATTGAGGAACACCGCTGGATTTGCCTCTGCCTTTTTCTACTTTAAGCTTTCTTGGATTGCTTCCTCCTAAATCATGAGCGGGTCCCGCCAGTTGAAAACTGAATCCAGCAGCTGATACAAGGGTAAGACGGCTCCTCCATATTATTTATTTATATCATAAAGGTGGTGCTATGTGGGCCGCAATTTGCACTAAAATAGTGGCGCATTATGATTATTAAACCTGTCTCAATATCTTTAAATCTGAAACATTACTACATTAAAACTTAATATCAAGTATGACGCAAGATAAGATGATGCAGCTCGTAATAGATGAAGAAAATTTCCATTCTACCTTCTAGAATCTGGTGTGCCAGGCTGGATGCCTCTTCAGATGGCTTTTCTGTACCTAGTTTTTGGGCATATTCTGCAATTTCAGTAATTAGATCCACTGCTCCAGAGCACTGCAGATGGTTTCCAGTGATATCCAGTTCACTGCACGGCAAAACAACATGGAGTCAACAAGGCACAGATATAATAGAATAATTTGAAGCTCATGAGCCCCAATGCAAACTTACCAGCAAAGTATCCAACTACCATAGGTCTGTAATAATTTTAGCTTTTTCATATGGGCCAGAGGCACCTTTGGGGTCCTTCTAACCTTTAGGGCCCCAAACCCTGCACACCCACTATAGTTAAACCCCTGCATAATACCTGGACTACTACGTACTAAGCAGGTGGTACATCCATTACCACTATAAAGGTCCATTGCTCACTCAACTGCATTGAACCTTCTTCTATAGCTATACATACACCCTTCCCTTCATGTAAAGTCCTACATACATAAGAAACCATAATAAATACACCAAAATAGTAACATAAACATTCTACATTATATAATCTTATTTTCCATGAGAATTACCTAATGGCTGATTGTGCCAAAAGTTTCCCAAGCATTGCTCCGCTAGGAGGACCCAGGTTGCAGAAACATAGGCTCAGGGACACCAGCTTCAAGTTTCCTTCAAGACCTTGGATAAGACTCTGAATCCCTTCATCTCGAAACCTAAAGAATTAATACGTTGTTATGCAGAAATGCTTTCATGGATCCTGTATGGACCAGAGGACATCATCATCTTACTCATTGTGATCCAGTATTATGGATGTTAACTGGCTGTACTGAACCGCTTTCCCCAACCTCTCCATTGACCAGATGTCAATCTCACAATCTATAGCTTCCAGTTTTATAAAAGGATATGACGTTCTCCCTCTTAATTCTAGTAGTATAGCCTGCACAAAGAAGAGAAATCATATGTAATGTGTGGTTAAAAAATTGAAATTATCTACAGTCAGAAGAAAATACAAAAGACCCATCAACAATTGTACACGTGTCGGGTATTTCCATGACATCAACGCAGTGGAAATTACAACATATTAGTATACCCAAAATGTTTGATTTTTTTTCCCTAAATACATATAACCTACAAACGTACAAGACTGGCAACATCCTGGTTACTGAGAGGAACTCCCCATAAGCACAAGTCCGTGGCAAGCATATATCGCTCATCCCGTATAGTCATCAGTAGTGGTCTTAATAAAACTGGAGAGGAACCATCGGAGGTGGTCTCTGGACATGACAAGATAATCTGCAGAAAATAAGACCACAATAGTCTATGTAAAAGATTAGTGCAACTACAAATGTGCCAATACCATTGCCAAATATCGGTCATTCATAATGAAAGGACAATTTTATATATACAGTATATATACATACATATACAGGCAAAAGTTTTGGCGTCCGTGAAATAGTTACAGAAAAGTAAATATTTCTCCAAGAAAATTATTGCAATTACACATGTTTATTTCCTTTGTGTATATTGGAACAACACAAAAAAACAGAGGAAAAAAAGGCAAATTGGACATAATTTCACACAAAACCTCAAAAATGGTCCTGACAAAATTGTTGGCACCTTCACAAAATTGTAGGTACACAACTCTGTTTCAAGCATGTGATGCTCGTTCAAACTCTGTGGCAAGTAACAGGTGTGGGCAATATAAAAATCACACCTGAAGCCAGATAAAAAGGGGAGAAGTTGTCTCAATCATTGCATTGTGTGTTTGTATGTGCCACATTAAGCTTGGAGAGTAGAAAAAGTAGAAAAAAACTGTCTAAAGACTTAAGAACCAAAATATCAAACAATCTCAATGTTACAAGTCCATCTCCAGAGTCTTGATGTTCCTTTGTCCACAGTGTGCAACATAATCCAGAAGTTTAAAACCCACAGCACTATGACTAACCTCTCTGGACATGGACGGCAGAGAAAACATTGATGAAAGTTTGCAACCAAGGATAGTCCAGATGGCATATCAGCAGCCCCAATCAAGTTCCAAAGAAATTCAAGCTATCCTTTAGGCTAAGGGTGCATCAGTGTCAGCGTGATCTATCCGTCGACATTTAAGTTTAATGAAACACTATGGTAGGAGAACAAGGAGGACCCCCCTGCTGATATAGAGACATAAAAAGCTAGACTGCAGCTTGCCAAAATGTATGTAAGCAAAATCCTTTTGGGAAAGCGTCTTGTGGACAGATGAGTCCAAGATAGATCTTTTTGGTAAAGCACATCATTCTACTATATACCGAAAACAGAATGATGCCTACAAAGAAAATAACACAGTACCTACAGTCAAATATGGTTAGAGGTTCAAAAATGTCTTGAGGTAGTTTTGCTGCCTCTGGCACTGGGTGCCTGGATTGTGTGCAAGGCATCATGAAATTTGAAGATTACTAAAGGATTTGGGGTTGCAATGTAGTGTCAGAAAGCTGAGTTTACATCCTAGGTCATGAGTCTTCCAGCAGGACAATGACCTCAAAAATACACGAAGAAGCCCCGAGAAATGGATGGAAACAAAGCACTGGAGAGTTCTAAAATGGCAGTGTGACACCCTGGATCCCAGGGGTCACAGGTAACACCAACACCACACCTTACACACACCGCCCACCCCCAGTGAGGACACAACCGTCACCCGAAAGGGAGACCTGATGCCTTCCTCAGGGCAGGTAGAGCACACCAGGTGGGCGGAGCCAGGTGGAAAGGCAAGCCCACCGAGGAGACTACTGTCCTGGGGCAGGAAGTTCAGTAAGCAGTTTAGTACAGACAGTGAAAGTGGAAGGAGGTGACAAGGCTGAGCTGACACGTCAGGTAGGCAGACGGTGGTGGCCGTCTGCAGTCGTCCCGGTAGACAACCGGCGGAACCATAGGGAATGGCTGTGAGTTGGAGCCCGCTGGCCCTGAACCGGAGAGTCAAACGTTTTATCGGAGCACCAGAGAGCGGGTACTCAGACCCCGACCTAGCTCAGAACCCACCGAGTATAGGCAAATTGATTGATTGCTGGCTGGACCTCACGGGTTCATCCACACCCAAGTCCCGACAGAAGGCAAAAGCCCACCGTTACTGAGTGAGTGCCACCGCCAAGGGCCAAACACCCGACGGGCCAGCGCCTGCGGGCAACAGAGGGCTCCTCCGGCATCCAAAACGCAGAGGAGCGAGCTACCACTGCTCAGGCAGGGGAGCTGAACACAGAACACAGGTGCAAGGGAAAAGGGGCCACCACCAACCCCACAGGGGACACCGGCAGCCGGCTGCGGGACCCGACCATCACCGAACTTTGGTTTACTACTGACTCTGTGTGTGGTTAATCGTGAGTACATCAGTGCCACCCGGGCACAGCACCGCAGTGCGCCCCCATTGCACCGCAACCCCTCCAGCAACGCCCGTCCCCTCACCACCGGGCCCCGGGACACACCGCCCCTGCCCACGAAGGGGCTAACACCAAGGCTGCGCCACAACACCGTCCCCCGGGAGCCCCACCATCATCCGCAGCGGTGGTGCACCATCTCACCACGAACCGTGGGTGGCGTCACGACTCACCCAGCAACCTCGCGGTCTTCACGGCTGCAGATCCCCCTCACCCGACACCGCCAGCTAACAGAGCGACGTGGCCCCTGGTCCGGAGGCGCTCGAGCCACCGACAACCCGAGCCCGGACCCCGAGCATCTTGGCCCGAGCAGCGGAGCAGCCGAGCCCCTCTCAGGGCGGTACAGCAGCAATGAGTCCGGATCTAAATCCCATTGGATACCCGTGTAGAGATCTAAAAATTGCTGTTTGGAGAAGGCGCCTTCAAATATGAAACATCTGGAGCAGTTTGCAAAAGAAGAGTGGTCCAAATTTCCAGGTAAGAGGTATAAGAAACTTGTTGATGGTTTTAGGAAGCGATTGATCCTAGTCATTTATTCCAAAGGGTGTGCTACCAAATATTAAGTTGAGGGTGCTAACAATCTTGTCCAGCCCATTTTTGAAGTTTTGTGTAAAATTATGTAGAACTAACATTTATTTCTCATTTTTTCGTTGCTCCAATACACATAAAGGAAATACACATGTATAACAAAACGTGTAATTGTAATAATTTTCTGGGAAAACTACTTCATTTTCTGGAACAATTTAAAGATTGACACTGCTTTCAGCCATGACTGTATATATATCGTATGTCACAAAAGCGAACACACTGCTCACATTTTTGTAAACATTTTATTATATCCTTTCATGGGACAATGCTGAAGATATGACACTTTGATATAATGTAAAATAGTCAGTGTACAGCTTATATAACAGTGTCAATTTGGTGTCCTCTAAATAACTAAATACAGCCATTAATGTTTAAAATGCTGGCAACAAATCTGAGTACATCCCTAAGTGAAAATGGCCAAATTGTGCAAAAGGGTAAAATTTTGTGTGGTCACCATTATTTTCAATCACTGCCTTAACTCTCTTGGGAATGAAGCTCACTAGAGCTTCACAGGAGACGATGGATCCTCTTCCCTCCTCCGTGACCACATCACAGAGCTAATGAATGTTAGAGACCTTGTGCTCCTCCACCTTCCATTTTATTATACCCCCAGATCCTGAATAGGGTTTAGGTCTGGAGACACACTTGGCCAATCCAGCACCTTTACTCTCAGTTTCTTTAGTAAGTAAGTCAGTGGTTGTCTTGGAGGTGTGTTTGGGGTTGTTATCATGTTGGAATACTGCCTTGCGACCCAGTTTCCAAAAGGAATGGGATCATGCTCTGCTTCAGTATGCCACAGAGACACTGGAAAACACACCAACATTGTATTTGAGGTACAGTTAGGTCCAGAAATATTTGGACAGTGACACAAGTTTTGTTATTTTAGCTGTTTACAAAAACATGTTCAGAAATACAATTATATATATAATATGGGCTGAAAGTGCACACTCCCAGCTGCAATATGAGAGTTTTCACATCCAAATCGGAGAAAGGGTTTAGGAATCATAGCTCTGTAATGCATAGCCTCCTCTTTTTAAAGGGACCAAAAGTAATTGGACAAGGGACTCTAAGGGCTGCAATTAACTCTGAAGGCGTCTCCCTCGTTAACCTGTAATCAATGAAGTAGTTAAAAGGTCTGGGGTTGATTACAGGTGTGTGGTTTTGCATTTGGAAGCTGTTGCTGTGACCAGACAACATGCGGTCTAAGGAACTCTCAATTGAGGTGAAGCAGAACATCCTGAGGCTGAAAAAAAAGAAAAAATCCATCAGAGAGATAGCAGACATGCTTGGAGTAGCAAAATCAACAGTTGGGTACATTCTGAGAAAAAAGGAATTGACTGGTGAGCTTGGGAACTCAAAAAGGCCTGGGCGTCCACGGATGACAACAGTGGTGGATGATCGCCGCATACTTTCTTTGGTGAAGAAGAACCCGTTCACAACATCAACTGAAGTCCAGAACACTCTCAGTGAAGTAGGTGTATCTGTCTCTAAGTCAACAGTAAAGAGAAGACTCCATGAAAGTAAATACAAAGGGTTCACATCTAGATACAAACCATTCATCAATTCCAAAAATAGACAGGCCAGAGTTAAATTTGCTGAAAAACACCTCATGAAGCCAGCTCAGTTCTGGAAAAGTATTCTATGGACAGATGAGACAAAGATCAACCTGTACCAGAATGATGGGAAGAAAAAAGTTTGGAGAAGAAAGGGAACGGCACATGATCCAAGGCACACCACATCCTCTGTAAAACATGGTGGAGGCAACGTGATGGCATGAGCATGCATGGCTTTCAATGGCACTGGGTCACTTGTGTTTATTGATGACATAACAGCAGACAAGAGTAGCCGGATGAATTCTGAAGTGTACCGGGATATACTTTCAGCCCAGATTCAGCCAAATGCCGCAAAGTTGATCGGACGGCGCTTCATAGTACAGATGGACAATGACCCCAAGCATACAGCCAAAGCTACCCAGGAGTTCATGAGTGCAAAAAAGTGGAACATTCTGCAATGGCCAAGTCAATCACCAGATCTTAACCCAATTGAGCATGCATTTCACTTGCTCAAATCCAGACTTAAGACGGAAAGACCCACAAACAAGCAGGACCTGAAGGCTGCGGCTGTAAAGGCCTGGCAAAGCATTAAGAAGGAGGAAACCCAGTGTTTGGTGATGTCCATGGGTTCCAGACTTAAGGCAGTGATTGCCTCCAAAGGATTCGCAACAAAATATTGAAAATAAAAATATTTTGTTTGGGTTTGGTTTATTTGTCCAATTACTTTTGACCTCCTAAAATGTGGAGTGTTTGTAAAGAAATGTGTACAATTCCTACAATTACTTTCAGATATTTTTGTTCAAACCTTCAAATTAAACATTACAATCTGCACTTGAATTCTGTTGTAGAGGTTTCATTTCAAATCCAATGTGGTGGCATGCAGAGCCCAACTCGCGAAAATTGTGTCACTGTCCAAATATTTCTGGACCTAACTGTATATAAAAATAAAGGTTTTATTAAAGAAATTAAAAAGGTTGAGAAATATGTAGTAACTTAGCAGGAGAGCACATGTGTACTGGGGACAGCAAATATCCCGTATATGGACACTGTATCACTGTAAAAAAATTATTATAATAGACAATTGTTATACGAAAAATAATTATACGTACACTAAATTTACACAGACATATAGGTATTGATGTGAACCTATAATTACAAGAAAGTCAAAGAACTACCTTAGTGCAAACCAATATATAATTTTATTCATAAATTAATCATAAAAACACCAAAAACATATATAATAGAGACATAACTGGTAGTGAGGATACAAAAAAAGCAGCAAAGTTGAAAGCAGCACAAAGTACAGGGCTACTGGTGCCCCCCACCCCTCCCCCATATAAGCTGCAATTGCATAGTTAACTCCACACAAAGCAGCTCAAATGGAGAGACACTCACCCATAATAACTCTTACTCAGCAAGGGGATGAACCTCCAGGACCCCAATGCGCGTTTTGTGTGGGCTTCTTTGTAGCTGCTATTCTTCATAGCCACTTTACACCCACCTTCCTACTATTATTTGGTCAGCGTCTGGTTGCCTTCCTTTATTTTATCCTCACCAGCACTTATGTGTCTATTTTATATATATGTTTCTGGTGTTTTTAGGATTAATTCATGAATAAAATTATATATTGGTTTGCACTAAGATAGTTCTTTGACTTTCTTGTAACTATAGGTTCAAATAATAGTTGGGTCTCTACCAGATATTTTCACATTATAGTCCTTGTGTGGGGTTAATTGTGATCCACCATTTAGGCTATTATTTATGTTTCCCCTTTATATGTGTTCAGATGTTTTTGACATATAGGTATTGATGGTTGTTGTTGAAGTCGTAGCATATAATCCACAATGGTATCGAATACAATATATACCTAGTTACATATGGACTTAATCTGTTACTATAAGCAATTCACAAAATTATTGCTAGATGACATCTAATAAGTACAGTACAGACCAAAAGTTTGGACACACATTCTCATTCAAAGAGTTTTCTTTATTTTCATGACTCTAAAAATTGTAGATTCCCATTGAAGACATCAAAACTATGAATGAAAACATGTGGAATGAAATACTTAAAAAAGTGTGAAACAACTGAAAATATGTCTTATATTCTAGGTTGTTCAAAGTAGCCACCTTTTGCTTTGATTACTGCTTTGCACACTCTTGGCATTCTCTTGATGAGCTTCAAGAGGTAGTCACTGGAAATGGTTTTCCAACAGTCTTGAAGGAGTTCCCAGAAATGCTTAGCACTTGTTGGCCCTTTTGCCTTCACTCTGCAGTCCAGCGCACCCCAAACCATCTCAATTGGGTTCAGGTCTGGTGACTGTGGAGACCAGGTCATCTGGCGTAGCATCCCATCACTCTCCTTCTTAGTCAAATAGCCCTTACACAGCCTGGAAGTGTGTTTGGGGTCATTGTCCTGTTGAAAAATAAATGATGGTCCAACTAAACGAAAACCAGATGGAATAGCATGCCGCTGCAAGATGCTGTGGTAGCCATGCTGGTTCTGTATGCCTTCAATTTTGAATAAATCCCCAACAGTGTCACCAGCAAAGCACCCCACACCATCACACCTCCTCCTCCATGCTTCACGGTGGGAACCAGGCACGTAGAGTCCATCCGTTCACCTTTTCTACAAAGACACGGTGGTTGGATCCAAAGATCTCAAATTTGGACTCATCAGACCGAAGCACAGATTTCCACTGGTCTAATGTCCATTCTTTGTGTTCTGTAGCCCAAACAAGCCTCTACTGCTTGCTGCCTGTCCTTAGCAGTAGTTTCCTAGCATCTATTTTACCATGAAGGCCTGCTGCACAAAGACTCCTCTTAATAGTTGTTCTAGAGATGAGAAGGTGTGTCCAAACTTTTGGTCTGTACTTTATATCTATTGGTAGTATTGAAAAGTATGGCTGGTACATCAAATCTGCAATTAGTGTATCTGTACTGAAGTGCAGTGATATACCCTTTATACTATCACTATGCACTTCAGTACAGATACACTAATTGCACTTTTTAAAAGACAACCTCAGGATATGACGCTGAACACGTGTAAGAGGGTGTCCAGTGCCCTGCAGCCCCCTGAAGTTATAGTACAAGTAAAGATGTTTTAGAGTTATGTATTCATTTGTGTGCATTTTCCTGTGTAATTTGGCCGGCCACCACTAGTTGTCACTGGGTCCCTGTATGTAAAGGGAGTGACAGGGCGGTGTGGGTTAATAGGGGGAGGACATTTCCCAGCACAGGAAAATATAGGGAAGAGTGCTTCCTGGTTACGGCAGATAAGGAAGTAGTGAAAGGACTGACAGGGCCAGATGCAGCGGAGTGAAGTAGTGTGGTGTGGAGGAGTCAGGCAGAGAAAAGAGACAGGAGAGAAAGAGTCAAGGAGACTGAAGTGGAGTGATAGCCCCGGAGTTACAGAAGGTAAAGCCAGAGGGAAAAGAGGAGAGCGTCCCTTTCTAGGCCGGCAGCTGTAAGTAGTGCAGACAGAGTGCAAATAGATGGTCTACAGGGTCACAGGCACAGCGGGAATAAAGACTGTGAGGGTCCTCTCGCTTCTACGGGGCCGGACCGTTGGAATAGCCATAGTGCCAAATGGTTGGATCAATAAAGACAGGATAAAGCGCCCATCCCATTCCTCTTTGTTGGCTGTAGCAAAAGAGCCGGGTTCTGAAAAGAAAGTAATGCCTGTGAAATATCTTGGTGTGAAACCGGCCTTTATGATCTGGAAGCTGTATTTTAAACAATTTTGCAGTAAAGTTGTTCCGCTCTTGACCGGTGGTGGACTCATTACTGATAGTGCTGCGTGTGATACTGGGCAGTGTGAATGGGATCCAGAGAAGCCAGCTAAAGTAGGTACCACCTCCACACCCACTCCATACAGCACTCTGTCCCCATGTCTGCAGCATACCGGGGCGGACTGAGGAGAGTAGCCCTTACCCACGACTGCCCCTCTCTGGTACTTTACATATGCGCATGCAACCTCTTCGGTGGACCATAGCAAGGCCTGTTCTGAGTTGAACCTGTCTTGTTAAATTACTGTATGGTCTTGACCACTGTGCTGCAGCTCAGTTTCAGGGTGTTGGCAATTTTTATGTAGAGCAACAATTTTTTTTCAGATCCTCAGAGAATTCTTTGCCATAAAGAGCCATGTTGGACTTCCAGGGACCAATATGAGAAAGCGTGTGAGCGATGACACCAGGGAGGGGAAATGGCTAATTGGGCACAATTTGGCCATTTTCACTTAGGGGTGTACTCATTTTTTTGCCAGAAGTTTAGATATTAATGGCTGTGTGTTCTGTTATTTAGAGGGCACCAAATTTTCACTGTTATACAAGCTGCACACTGACTACTGTACATTGTATCACAGTGTCATATCTTCAGTGTTATCCCATGAAAAGATATAATAAAATATTTACAAAATGTGAGGGGAGTACTCCCTTTTGTGATATACTGTATAGAGATAGATAGACAGACAGACAGACAGATAGATTTATCTATATATATATATATATATATATATATATATAGATCTATATAAAGCAAATGTTTGAAATTAGCTTTAAGCAAAAATGTTTTGTGTCTTTACAAATTTTTGTACTGTAGTTTTAGGGTTTTTTATGGGGAAAAAAAAAATGTGCATTATTATTCCATAAGTATGAATATTTGATTCATTTTCAAATGAAAATTTCATAAATGTAGATGGTTCTACAGAGACAAAACTAATATAATAGGCATGACTAACTAATGACGGGTAGTTTATAAAATCTAAAGGCAGATGTCCTGTTCTTGTATTCTTCATTGTCTTACTTTTCTATGCTTACCTTGAGGTATTTGGACCCATCTTGGATACATTTTTTGAGGGCACGGGTGATGGTGGGGCTGACAAACGATTGACATTGCGCACAATGATGTTCATATCTCTTCAGGAACTTCTTCAGAGCTGATGTATCTACTGATTTAACTGCAGCCCCTTTCCCCTTCTTTTTGGATTTCGGAGGCATTGTGACTATATCATACCCTACAACTGACCAAAATTTGATATTTTATAGCATGAATGTACATTTTTGATGGTTGGCTTCTGGGGAGGCTGGAGCATATCTACAAGTCTTTTAAGTGTCAAACCAGTTGTCATCTCTGGGTCCTACCACTAAAGATTCCAGAGCCCAAGGGACCTTCCAGACTCCCTGATTTCTGTGAATTTTCTGCCAAATTCTGCGTTGCTGGAGAATGTGCCAACTTCAGAAAGTCTGGAAAGGCTTCCTTTTTCTGGGGAAATGTTCCAAAAGAGGATGAACAGATAAAACATTGACTACATTTCTGGTTTCACAAGACATGTCAACAGCTCCAGATTGGTGTACACTGGTTACATAGAGGCTATAATGTGCAAAATGTCTATTTAGGCTATGTGTCCACGGTAGAATGTTGCTGCGGATTTTTCTGCATGAAAATCCGCGACTTTCGCGACAAATCCGCACCTATTTTTTCCGCGGATTTACCACGGAATTGCCGCGGATTTTGATGCGGATTTTTATTTTTTTTTCCCCATTCTATAGCCAAAATCCGGATCAAAATCCGCAACAATAATTGACATGCTGCAGATTTTTCCGGATCAAAATCCGCGGCAAATCCGCTGCGGAAAAATCCGCAGCATGGACACAGCATTTCCAAAATGCCATTGAAATGGCTGGGAAATGCCTCTGCTGCAGATTTTCGGAAAATCCGCGGCTTTTCCGCGAGAAATCCGCGGCAAAATCCGCGCATTTCCGCAGCGTGGACACATAGCCTAACTGTGTTTTACTTCATGAAAAAGAGATACTGTATACTTCACACTGTTGTTACTGTGTTTTTGGATAGGACACCACTCCATAGTAGAGCACAAAAATAAGAATCCGGATCTCCAAATACAGAACGCAAAGAATATGATTTTATTAGGACCAGAATCCAAACTAACACAACGTTTTGGTCAAACTATTATCATTGCTTTACTGCATGTCTTACATCTTTAGCAGCAATCTCCCTGAGGAAGGTCTAATTGTTTGACCGATATGTTACGTTAGTGGATAAAAAAGTATACATACCAGGTATTTGTGGTATAATGTGGTTGCATAAGTGTGAACACCCTCTTAGGCCTCAGTCACACATCTGTGTTGCACGCACATGTTGTATCTAGGTTTTTTTTTCATGGATACAACATGTACCTATTATAATACAGTAGAAGGTGGAAGTCACATGTCCGTGTTTATACAAGAACCGTATGCCCATGCAAAACCTGTCCATCTTTGTTAAGGTGTGATGGATCATAAGTGCTAATCCAAGTCTATGGGTCTGTGAAAAACATATACAGTACACGAAATGCATCCGTGTGCCGTCCATATTTAATATCGCAAAGGATAAGAGAAGCTTTGTCATTTATTTATCCATCCATCCATATAGCATACAGTAAAAATAAATAAATGAAAAAATTGGCATAAAATCCCCCCATATTATGATTCCCAGCACAGATAAAGCCAACAGCTACAGGCTGCAGCCCCCAGCCATGCGTTTATCTTGGCTATGCATCAAACTAAGAGGAACCGAATGTGGCTTTTTAAAAAATTATTTCAATAAATAATTTAAAAAAACAGCATGCAGTTCCCCCCAATTTTGATACCCAGCCATGATAAAGCCCGACAGCTGGGGCTAGTGTTCTCAGGCTGGGGAGACCCATGGCTATTGGGAACCCCCAGCCTAAAAATAGCAGCCTGCAGCTGCCCATATTGTCTCATCCATTAAATGTGACAATCCCAGCACTTTACCTGGCTCTTCCCAATTGCCCTGGTGCGGTGGCAATTGGGGTAATAAAGGATTAATGGCAGATCACAGCTGCCGTTAAGCCCTAGATTAGTAATGGGATGCGTCTATTAGACCTCCCCATTACTAATCTGTAAGTGAAAAGAAATAAAGACAAACACCGAAAAAATCTTTTATTTGGAATACAAGACAAAAAACATCACTGTTTTAACCTCAAAATACCCCTGCAGGTCCAACGTAATCCATACGAGGACCCACGACAATTCAGCACTGCTATATCTGAAATTACAGCACGCGATCATGGAACATGTCCACACGCTACAACTGGAGGCAGAGACTGAGCAGCGATCAGCGGTGACATCACTCAGGTAAGTTGCGGTTATAGCTGGGAGGATCCCATGGTCCTCCACCTGTGACCGCAGGTAACCTGATCTCAGGGTACTTCTTTAAAAGTGATCCCACCTGAGGTGACGTTACCTGCGGTCATATGTGGAGGACCATGGGAACCTCCCAGCTGTTATCACAACTTAACTGACTGATGTCACTGTTGATCGTGGCTTAGTCTCTGCCTCAGTTACAGTGTGCACACATGTTGCATGATCGCATATTGTAATTTCAGATGTAGCAGAGTTAAATCGACGTGGGACTCCGTGTGGATTACGTCTGACCTGCAGGGGTGTTTTGGGGATTAATAAAGTGTTCAAAGATGGTTTTCTTGTCTTTTATTCCAAATAAAAGATTTTGTAATTGTTTGTCTTTATTTCTTTTCACTTAGAGATTAGTAATGGGGGGTCTCATAGACGCATCCCATTGTTAATCTAGGCCTTAATGGCAGCTGTGGGCTGCCATTAACCCCTCATTACCCCAATTGCCACTGCACGAGGGCAATCGCGAAGAGATGGGTAAAGTGCTGGGATTGTCACTTCTAATGGATGCGACAACTCTGGGCAGCTGCAGGCTGCTATTTTTTAACCTGGGGGGTGCTCAATAACCATGGGTCTCCCCAGCCTAACAATACCAGCTTCCAGCTGTCGGGCTTTATCTTGCCTGGGTATCAAAATTGGGGGGGACCGCACTCTGTTTTTTTATTATTTATTTAAATAATTACACAACATTAAAGAACATTGTGATGATACTGTACGCACTCTGCCAAGCCACTCTCATATTATAAACAATGAAGTCTTCCTTAGTGGAACGATACAGTATTACAAGGGAAGAATGAATCAACATGGCAGATTATCCAGAATGGTCACATCACATAAAACAAGTATGTACCAAGCTTACATGCATAGGATTAGGAATAACACATACCAGTTGCCAGACACTGAAAGCTCGGCTACAGGGAGGAAGTACATTTTATTCCTCCCAGCAGCCTCAAACTTTCAGCCATGGAAAACCAAATAATAGCCAATAGAAAATTAAAATATTTTTTTTATTTAGGAAATTATATAAACCATGATGGGGTTTCAAATGAACAGGAGTGTATACCAAAGGCAGCACAAATCAACACGAGGAGATGTATAGGGAGCATGATCACGCAAAGGCAATATGAACACAAGTGTGCAACGGTAAAAAAAAAAATTTCTAAAACAAAAAGCATGCAATTTGTATATCTAACCTGTGTGCACCTCCTCCAGTTGGAATGGCACCAGGGCTTCAAAAAATAAAAACATTTTAAACTTTCTGTACGGACAACAAAGTACACATGTAATCCGCACTAAAAAAAAACCAATAGAAAATGCAGCGAAAACTCTGAAAAACTGGCTTTTTGAAGGCAGCGTTTTTACTTCCAAAATTGTAGGTAAAATGCTGCATGTGAACATAGCCTAACAGTGGAATGAATGTTTGAATGCTTAACACCATTCTCTATGTAAGCCGCTGCAATAATCTGGCAATGCAATGATGATCTATCCATTAAAGCTGCTCTGGATAATAAATCTAATATCAATAGAGTTACATTCTCAGTGTATAGGTAGTGACACTAACTATAGACTGAGCATGTAACTAGTGAGGCTGACAGTATTTTGTGAGATTGTGTCAGGACATAAAGTACCTGGTACAGACGGAGACCCAGGAGGTGCAGGCAAAGTTTGGCTTTGAGCTGTAGTTTCTATGGTGCCGATAAAGCTCCTTCACTGCTCCGGACAGAGTCTTGTGTGTTCATAGCCACACCTCGGCCGGCAGTAATAATACAGCAGAGACATGCCTGACGTGTGAAGCTCACAAGTTAGGTGTAATGTACAATCTTTTCAGAGAAATTTCTCATATTTAGGGAACACTCATACAAGCGTGTGACTTGGACGAGTGCAATGAGAAAAAATCTCACATTGCACTTGGACCAATGTTATTCAATGAGGGAGAGCAGATGGTCAGCTTTTTTCTCATCCAGATTCTGGATGAGAGAAAAGTCGAAAACTGTGATTGTCAGCGAGAGACGTGTCATCCGCACCCATACAAGTCTATGGGTGTGAGTGAAACATCGGACTCCACTTGGATGATATCTGAGTGCAGTGCAATAATTACATCAATTGACAATAAAGGAGATGGGGGGATTAATCCTTCCCTCTCCTCCGCAGCTGTGATCCGATGACTGGATCGGGTTAAGCGGGCTTTACATGCTATGATATTTCTAGCAATTGCTAGAGACAGTGGCGTAACTAGAGTTGGATGGGCCCCGGTGCAAAGTTTAGACCTGGGCCCCCCCTCCACATACACAGACACTTGGGGTAAGGCATACCTCCCAACTTTTAAAGAAGGAAAAGAAGGACAAAGTTTGCGGCGCGCGTGGCGCGCCGCGGCAAATTTTTAGGCCACGCCCCCTAACCACACCCATTTCACAGTCACGCCCATATCCACTCCCCATCCACACCCATTCAGCATGGACACGCAGGCAGCCGGCGGGCCTCCAGCATGGACACGCAGGCAGCCGGCGGGCCTCCAGCATGGACACGCAGGCAGCCGGTGGGCCTCCAGCATGGACACGCAGGCAGCCGGCGGGCCTCCAGCATGGACACGCAGGGAGCCACAGTGAGGCGGCCGGTCGCCCACACAGTGAGGTGGCCGGTCGCCTTCACAGACAGGCGGCAGGGGGGCGCCCGCACAGACAGGCGGCAGGGGGGCGCCCGCACAGACAGGCGGCAGGGGGGCGCCCGCACAGACAGGCGGCCGGGGGGCGCCCACACAGACAGGCAGCCGGGGGGCGCCCGCACAGACAGGCAGCCGGGGGGCGCCCGCACAGAAAGGCGGCCGGCCGACCGCACAGACAGGCGGCCGGCCGACCGCACAGAGAGGCTCCGGCCGGGGGTGAGGGGGGGGGAGGGAGGGAAATCAGCGCTGGGGAGATTTTACTGTACCAGCAGCAGCACAGGCAGCGCTCCTCTCTGTTATGCCACGTCTACTGGGATGGTAGGAGGGAAAAGCAGGGAGGCGGAGAGAGAGTGGGTGGGCGGAGCCCGGGAGCTGGCCGTCCCGATCGTGGCAACGGGACAAACAACGTAAAGCGTGAAAGTCCCGCTGTATCCGGGACGGTTGGGAGGTATGGGGTAAGGGATAATGACACTGACACTCGGGGTACAGGATAATGACGCTGACACTTGGCTCTCACCCACAGCACCCTGAAATCCCTCTATCAGCACCCAGCTTTCCTATGTTCTGATATTTATCTTGTCCTCAGCACCCAGCTTTCCCATATCAGAGCATGAGAAAGCTGGGTGCTGAGAGATGTATATCAGAACATGGGAAAGCTGGGTGCTGAGAGATGTATAGCAGAGCATGGGAAAGCTGGGTACTGAGAGATGTACAGCAGAGCATGGGAAAGCTGGGTGCTGAGAGATGTATATCAGAACATGGGAAAGCTGGGCGCTGAGAGATGTATATCAGAACATGGGAAAGCTGGGTGCTGAGAGATGTATAGCAGAGCATGGGAAAGTTGGCTGCTGAGGGAAAGAGCCTTTTTCCCTCAGCACAAAACATTTCCATCCCATACTTGTATCTTTGTCCCCCCTGTATAAAGTTCTCAAAATACTATAACAGCCCCCACATAGCCTTCCAAATAATTGTATAAAGGGTCTCACATAACCCTTCATATATTAGAATGCAGATACATAGCCCTCCATATATTATAATGCACCCCCATAATCCTCCATGTATAAAGTAGCCCTTCAATTATAATGCATTTCCCATAGTTCTCCATGTATTAAAATTCACCCCATAGTTCTCCATATATTATACTGCACCACATAGTCCTCCATGTTTTATAATGCACTTCCATAGTCCATGTATAAGGTAGCCTCCATAGTCCTCCATATATTATAATGCAGCCCCCATAGTCCTATATGTATTATAATCCAGCCCCATCAATTTTCATATTGTATTATGCAGCCCCATACTCCTCCATGTATAATGTACCCCTAGTCCATGTATAAGGTGTCCTTCATGTTTTTTATGCAGTCCCATAGACCTCCATGTGTCATGCAGCCAGCCACCCCAGGGCCTCCATGTGTCATGCAGCCAGGCCCCTCCAGGCATCCATGTGTAATGCAGCCAGGCCCCTCCAGGCCTCCATGTGTCATGCAGCCAGGCCCCTCCAGGCCTCCATGTGTCATGCAGCCAGGCCCCTCCAGGCCTCCATGTGTCATGCAGCCAGGCCCCTCCAGGCCTCCATGTGTCATGCAGCCAGCCACCCCAGGGCCTCCATGTGTCATGCAGCCAGCCACCCCAGGCCCTCCATGTGTCATGCAGCCAGGCCCCCAGGCCTCCATGTCATGCAGCCAGGACCCTCCAGGCCTCCATGTCATGCAGCCAGGCCCCTCCAGGCCTCCATGTGTCATGCAGCAAGGCCCCTCCAGGCCTCCATGTGTCATGGAGCCAGCAAAATAAAAAAACAAGTACCTCTCTTCTCCTTTTGACCCCTGCAACCACGGTAGTTATGACCCTGCCCCCATATGTCACACACACTGCTCCCCATACAGCCTGCACCCCCCATAGCACACACACTACACCCCCATATGTCACACACCCTGCCCCACATATCTCACCCTGCCTGTACCCCAACTTACCCCTCTCAAACACTCTGCACCCCTTCACATCCTTCTGTCACAGTCTGCAGCCCTCATATGCCACTCACCCTGCACTCCCCTCCCCCTCGTGCCCCCTCTTTTCTCATTACCAGTCATCATGTGTCCATGTCTCCTTCAGGAATCCGTATCTTCTGATGCTTTCTGCCCCGCATCCTGTGTCTCCTCCCACACACTCACATGGGCATGACATCATCGCAGGTCCTGGAAGGATGGATTTCGTCTGCTGTGCAGGAGCGCTTCTGCTCTGCCGCAGCTCAGAAACGCCTGGTGGGTCTCTCCAGGTCAGGGGGCCCCTCTGCCCCCTGCTGACACCGGGCCCCCTGACTCACAGGCCGGCCCCCTGGCGGTCGCGTAGTCGGCCACTACACAGCGCATCTCCTCTGTTACAGAGAGGAGCCGGCTGTGCAGAGCGGCTGCCGGGCCCCTAAAACCCTGCGGGCCCGGTCGCAGTGGCGACCGCTGCGACCGCGGTCGTTACGCCCCTGGCTAGAGATATCGTGCGCAAAAGCACCCGCCCCCATCGTGCAAGCGATATCGGGTGATCGCTGCCGCAGCGAACATTATCGCTACGGCAGCGTCACACAAACTTACCTGGTCGTCGTCGTCGCTGTGACTGCCTCAAGGGGGAGTTGCGTTCGGCGTCATGGCGACGTCACCGCGACGTCACTAAGCGGCCGGCCAATCAAAGCGGAGGGGCGGAGATGAGCGGGACGAACATCCCGCCCATCTCCTTCCTCATTGCGAGCGGGACGCAGGTAAGGTGAGGTTCCTCGCTCGCTCCTGATGCACTTGCTTTGGATGCCATACCATCGTGTGAATCCAGACTTAGTTTCACATTAAGGGGCACTTTGCACGCTGCGACATCGCAGGCCGATGCTGCGATGCCGAGCGCGATAGTGCCCGCCCCCGTCGCAACTGCGATATCCTTGTGATAGCTGCCGTAGCGAACATTATCGCTACGGCAGCTTCACATGGACTCACCTGTGCTGCGACCGTCGCTCTGGCCGGCGATCCGCCTCCTTATTAAGGGGGCGGGTCGTGCAGCATCACTGCGACGTCACACGGCAGGCGGCCAATAGGAGCGGAGGGGCGGAGATGAGCGGGATGTAAACATCCCGCCCACCTCCTTCCTTCCGCATATCCTACGGAAGCCGCAGTGACGCCGGTAGGAGATGTTCCTCGCTCCTGCGGCTTCACACACAGCGATGTGTGCTGCCGCAGGAGCGAGGAACAACATCGGACCGTCGCATCAGCGTAATCATGGATTACGCCGACACTGCACCGATGATACGATTACGACGCTTTTGCGCTCGTTAATCGTATCATCGAGCCTTTACACACTACGATGTCGCATGCAATGCCGGAAGTGCGTCATTTTCAATTTGACCCCACCGACATTGCACCTGCGATGTCGTAGTGTGCAAAGCCCGCCTTAGGGTTCGGATTGCATTCAGACCGATGTTATTCAATGATTCAGTGCAGTTCTGCAAATCTTTCCTTCTATTCATCCTGAAGAAAAAAATTGCACCATGCTGATATTTTCTGGGCATTTTAATTTAATTTTTGAGATTTTACATCCGATCTGTTTTCTAGTGTATATTTTTTGTTGGTATGTACTCTTGAGATCTGCTTATATTATCTGGTATTGGCAGTTTTTCGCCCACTCTATGAATAGTATGTTATCATATAACACTTTGTCATTCACCATTTGGAGTGTCCGCGTCATGGACTAAGCGCATGCGCAGTAAAGTATTTTGCGATGGGCTGTCCTATTTGGGTGAGGGGGTGGACTGCCGGGCGCAGATGCGTCTCGCTCGTACATCACGAATATGGTGTTAGGAGCGCGCCGGATGTGAATTGACGTCACTTTCTGTGGGACGCTGTGCGTTCCACTGATGCGCTCCACCGCATAGAATGGAAGCGATGGGCGCAGTCATGGAAGTGACGTCAGACGCCGGCAGGAGAGCGGCGACTACTTAAAAAGTGCTCTGTATGGGCAGCGGTGTACAGCGAATAAGATGTATGCTGTCACCGTCTGGTAAGTCGTTATAATCTCTTCGTTTCTTCTATATATAGTGAGAGATCTTTTGGGGGCCATTGTTTATATATAAAAAAGAACCCCCGTTTATTCTCCCCATGTTCTCATTTTTTCTAGACTAACCCAGTAAGAGGTCATCTCCTCATTAACTCCCCTGATGAATGATATATAAGAAACGCGTCGGGAGAAGGGAGAAGGAGAGTCTGGGAGAGGACAGTTAGTCCCTTCATAAGGGGTCCAGGACCTGTCTGGTGAGGGTCTGTTTTGGAAACGCCGAATATGAGGACTAACTGAACGTATTTGGGAGACAAGACACCAGCAATTGGGTGAGATTGTTCCCTATCAGATACAACCAGGTTAACAACTTGGCTATTTGAATCCCTGGTTATTGCTGATTTGTTTAACCGAATCTGAAGCATACTAGTCACACACCTGTGGGTATTATGGTCACTCTAGTGATTAACGCCACTGTTGATTTGTGAATGGGATCCAAGAGAGCGTCTGCATTAATAATCTTGACCATATCGGTTAAATTTGTTGATTTTGCCAGCACCAAATATATGTAGGTGTTATTGCATGTTTATAGGGTATGCCAGTCCTCCGAGTTATATGGAGGATCTCGCAACCTATTGAATTTTATGCATAGCCAAGGTGATCCTTCCCTATTTTTAGAGGAATTAATAAAAGTTATATTTTAGGTATTATTGCTGTAATTCAGAATCTTCATAATATATACCATACCAGTGGCTGCATTATTATTATCACCATGCTGTGTACCATCGCATAAATAAGACGAGACATCACACAGACCATCCACATGCCGTCCGATTGTTATGGATACATTACCGTAATCTAAAAGGTTTTCAATTGATAGGTACAGAGAAGGTTCGAAAAACCATTACTAGGTGGAGATCACAGAAGGAAACTCCTTAATGCCCTGTGCGCACGCTGCGGTGTTTTTCTGCAGAAGATGTTCATAAGCTTGCTGCAGTCGTTCCCCCAGCAAAACCTATGGTAAAAAAAACTACAGGATTAGTTGCATGTTTTCTGCAGCAAAAAGAATTGCATGTCACTTCTTTTCCGCAGGTCCCTGCGGTATTTCACTCTATTGACTGTAATGTAATCCTGAAATATTGCAGGGAATAACGCAGGAAGCAAATTCTGTGCATTTCATTGTGTTTTACTGCGTTATTCCCACGGTATTTCGCGTTTTCGGGACATAGAGATCATCACTACCCTGCGTTTTGCAAGGAAGTGATGTCACTAGAAGAGGAATATGAAATTGATCAGACAGTAAACACACATATCACACTCTCACACAGACACATACTGTACATATATCATGCACAGATACATAGAAATCAGGCAACATACATTCGGAGGGCTGGTATTTAGCCAGATACTGCTCCCCATATAAAGTCTATGGGGACCAGAATCTGGCGCAAAGGGGTAGGAGCAAGCGCTTCATACTTACCGATCACCGAGCGGCTGTCACACTGCTCCCGCGGCAGCTCTTTCATCTTCCTGAGCCGCCGCTCATTAGTCTCATAACATATTCACGCCTTCCCTGCTCACTGGTATCTGGGATTGGTTGCATTCAGAAGAGCCCCCACGCTGAGTGACAGCTGTCTCACTGCAACCAATCACAGCCGCCGGTTGGCGGGTCTATATAGTGCAGTACAATAAATAAATAATTTAAAAAAAACGGCATGCAGTCCCCTCCAATTTTGATACCAGCCAAGCTCACGGCTGAAGGCTGGTATTCTCAGGATGGGGAGCCCCACATTATGGGGAGACCCCCAGCCTAAAAATATCAGCTAGCAGCCAACCGGAATTGCCGCATCCATTAGATGCAACAGTCCCGGGACTCTACCCGGATCATCCCGATTGCCGTGATGCGGTGACAATCGGGGAAATAAGGAGTTAATGGCAGCAGCTCATAGCTGCCACTAAGTCCAAGATTAGTAATGGCAGTGTCTATGACACGCCATGACAAATCTGTAAGTGACAGTAAATAAACACACACACCAAAAAATCCTATATTTAAAATAAAACACAAAAAAGCCCTCTCTTTCACCACTTTATTAAAATCCCCAAATACCCCTCCAGGTCCGACGTGATCTAAAGAGGTCCCGCGACGCTTGCATACTGATCCAGCAGCGTCAGACACATAGTAGTCAATGCAGACCTGTGAATGAAGCTGCAGGGGTAACTCCAGGTCATTTCTCACGGTCGGTGATGTCAACACATTACCGCTTGCGAGATCTATCTATCTATCCGTCTATCTATCTATTATCTATCTGTCTATCTATCTGTCTATCTATCCCTCTATCTATCTATCTATCTATCCCTCTATCTATCTATCTATCTATCCATTATCTATTTATGTATCTATCTATCTATCAATTATCTATCTATCCCCTATTATCTATCTACCTTTCTATCCATCTATCTATCTATCTATCTATCTATCTATCTATCCCTGTATTATCTAGCTATCTATCAGAAGGAAATTACTTTTTTTCTTTTTCAATGTGCTTTATTGCATTGAATGCATTAAAACACATGCACCAACCAGCGGCAACACTGCCGCCAAACCGTGGCAATACAGCGATAAAACTGCAGCAAACCGCGGTAAAACCGCATGCAGTTTCGGGTCCGGTTTGCCGCAGTTTTTTACCGCGGGTGCGGTAATCTTTCAGACCCTGCAGAATTTTCTTAAGAAAATTCCATTTTCTAGTGCGCACAAGGCCTAACAGGGAAACCTTCTGGATCTTCACCTTGGAAACAAGACAACCCTGTGGGTTAAATAAAAGACAGGATTTAATCCTACATTACTAATAAGTTTGGTGGATTTTTATTTTTCTTACTTGTGCGTATGTGTCGCCCCAGGAATGCTGATCCTCTTCAGGGACGCCACAGGGTTTCTCCAGTATGGTAAACAGGTACTGTCAGTTTTTATTTATATGTCGTGACGCCACTCACGGCTTTAAGCTCTGTCTCCTTATGGGTCCCTGCGTTGCTGCTGAGGCTCGGCCAGGGTGACCCCGCTGCAGATGGGACTGCATGTCCCACCGGGACACAAAAATGCGTTGCTGCTGAGGTTCGGACTCTGTGTGGTTGGTGAGGTACTTGTAATTCCCCTCACCAGCAGGATTAGCAGATAGTTAAACTGGAGTCTGCTCTAGGGACCTGTTCTCCGTACGTGCCTAGTCACCGGCAACCTCGTACTGACTGACTGTCTGACTGACTGACCACGTGACCGTTCTCCCCCGCCAACTGTCACTACACCAGGCAGGATCTGACTAGTGGCCCCACGCGTATCCCTTAGCAAACGCCGCTCACCACTGCCAGACTGGCTCGTTTCACTTCTTTCCTGACAACCTCTGCACTTTAGCTCCCAGCCCCTCCACTACACCCCTTGACAAGAATTGAAGGCCAGACTCCTCCAGGGACTGCCCAAGGGTCCCATATAATGGAGTGGGAGAACTGGTTGCTATGTGTCTGTGCGTACACACCTCATTCTGGCCTTTAGGATTACCTGGAAGTACTGTCCCATCATGGGTGCAGTACTCAGTGGTACCTGACCGGGTCAGGGGTGCCACATTCCCCCTTGGTTATCAACAGCACGTCCTCGGGCTGCAAAGACAAGAAAAGCATAACACAACTTTTTCCCACACAGGGGAGATATTTACATTTAAAACATACCAGGTACCATACCATCACCACCCACCACCCACGAGTCTCTAACCCAAGACCCGAATATGGAGTGATCACCAGTCCTTTTGGTGACCTGGTCTCGACCTGGTCCGTCGCAGACCATTCCGACGACAGTTCTTTTTGTCCTGGTGGCGTAGGGTAGGCCCCATAAACAGGCATACCTGCTTCCTATTTGTTGGAGAGCAGGCCCCATAAACAGGCGTGCCCCCTTAGTGGTGCAGAGCCATGCCCCTCAACAGGCAGACTCTGGAGTTGGTACCACTGAGGTAACTATATACACTGCGAGAGTTTGTGGTTATAGCCAGTTCATAACCTATGGTCCATATAAAGTGCACATAACCAGGTGCTAAAATATATTTGAAAAGTTCACGCAAAAGTCCTTGAGGGCACATATTCTTAAACGTTGCTTTAACTTTCATAAAAACATTTTTAAACTGTACTTTCTAACTAAATTGACTAAACTATATTGACCTCCGCCTTTCAAGGTTAGTGCTTGTTATCTCAGTGCACTCACCCTTGGAAGTCGTGTCTTGAGCGTCCCCTGGTAATGGTGACAATGGGGACCTGGTTGAAGCGGTGGGGGTGGAGCCTGGGCTAAGGTCAGTGCCTGATAGTTCAGTGCACTGACCCCTGGAAGTCGTGTCATGCGCGTCCCCTGGCAGTGGTGACAATGGAGACCTGGTCAAAGCGGTGGGAGTGGAACCTAGGCTCACTGAGGTCCCCCTTGGACATGGTACCATAGCTAAAGCGTACCAGCCTCTCTCCCCCTTATGCCGCATAAACTCCACCACGTCCCCCATGTACAGATCACGGCCAGGGTGACCCCGCTGCAGATGGGACTGCATGTCCCGCCGGGACACAAAAATGCTGCTGAGGTTCGGACTCTGTGTGGTTGGTGAGGTACTTGTAGTTCTCCTCACCAGCAGGATTAGCAGATAGTTGAACTGGAGTCTGCTCTAGGGACCTGTTCCCCGTACGTGCCTGGTCACCGGAAACCTCGTACTGACTGACTGTCTGACTAACTGACCACGTGACTGTTCTCCCCCACCAACTGTCACTACACCGCGCAGGGTCTGACTAGTGGCCGCGCGCGTATCCCTTAGCAATCTCCGCTCACCACTGCCAGACTGGCTCGCTCCACTCCTGTCCTGACAATCTCTGCACTTTAGCTCCCAGCCCCTCCACTACACCCCTTGACAAGAATTGAAGGCCAGACCCCTCCAGGGACTGCCCAAGAGTCCCATCTAATGGTGTGGGAGAACTGGTTGCTATGTGTCTGTGCGTACACACCTCATTCTGGCATTTAGGATTACCTGGAAGTACTGTCCCAGCATGGGTGCAGTACTCAGTGGTGCCTGACCGGGTCAGGGGCGGCACATTTACTTTTAATTTTATTTATTGTAAGAGATTATAATATGATATTGTATATGCTAGGCTAGTTCTCCTTAGTGGTGAGAATTAATTATACTGATGCTGATTATATTAATATGTACTAATTTTCTGGATATATATTTTTTTAATATTTTTTATACTAATAGACTAATGTGTAGGGACAATGGTTGTTATTGTGTAGTAATAGCGTATTTCTCTACTAATATTATATTTTTTACCATGTCTATATATATTCACAGTATGTATTTCATGTTTCATTCACTCTTTCATGTCTGTCAGATGTGCTTTTAAGGCTGCTCTCACATCAGCGGTATTCTGCAGGATCCGGCACAAAGGCAGTGCAGTTCAATACAGTTCACAGGCATTGTGGCAAGCTGCGGTCACATGCTGTCGCATGCTCCGGTCAAATGACCGCATGTGACCGTACCTTGCCGCGATGCCAGTGAACTGTATTGAACTGCACTGTATTTGTGCCGGATCCGGCAGTGCAGCAGAATACAGCTGATGTGAAAACAGCCTAATGGTGTTTTGTATCCTAACCCAGCTCTGTTAGTATACACAGGTGGGATAATTAACATTGGGTTAGTACTCCTTTATTAGGCTGGACTCACACTAGCGTATGGCATCCGATGCAAAAGCATTGGATGTGATATGCTAATAACTCCCGACACAGGCTCTGCTGCGAGCGTCAGCCGGGTGTCATGCAAATGTGACCCGATCTTGTGGTCGGATCACAGCTGCGACGTTGGGGCATGCGCTGCGGAGGAGAGGGAGTTGTCATGGCGGGGGGCCGGTCCTCCATCGTGGGGGCTGCTCAGGGAGATCGCGCTCGGATCCGGTGACTTCTCCTCGGTGGCTCGAGTGGGCCGGACCCGGGGCTCGAGCAGTGCTCCTCGCCCACGAGTGAAAAGGGGAATTGTATTTGTTTCTTTGGGATATATAGAGTTCGTGACGCCACCCACGGGTTGTGGTGATGGTGGGCACCACCGCTGCTGGTGATGGTGGGGGGCTCCCGGGAGGGGTGTTGTAGCACAGCTTTGGTGTTAACCCCTCCGTGGGTAGTGGTGGTGTGTCCCGGAGCCCGATGGGGGAGATGCTGCAGGGCGCAGTGCTGCGGTGCGGTGCCTGATGGCACTGTTGTACTCACAATTAAACCACACAGAGTCACTGGTAAACTAGAAACTGCCGGAGTCCGCAGCCTTCGGTGCGGAGGGTGTTTGGGTCCCACACACAGTACAGCAGGATCCTGTTCTTGCCCTGCAGCCAGACACTTCTTTCTCCTTCCTCAGTCGGGAACGGGGAGCCCACTCCGTGCAGTGATCCGGGTCTTCCCTTGATACCGGCGGGCCACTACCCTGCCCCGGTTACCTTGGGCCCCTTCCTCACCCTTCCCTTCCTTACAGCAGCCAGGAGCTATCCTCCCCTGGTCTGCTCTCTTCAAACTCCTCACACACTCTGCTCCAGCCCCTCCCCCGCTGTCCTGTTTAGCTCTTACACTGGGGGGGTGTCTGTCCTGCTGCACTGGTGTGGGATCAGGTTACCAAGGAGGAGAATGGCCTGCACTTTGCTGGATTTCTGCAGGCTCTGTGACACCCTGGTTTTGCCAGGGTGTCACACACCCCCTTGGTAAAACACAGCCCGTCCTCGGGTTAGCCGGGCACCGACATTTATTGAACGGGAACTAAAAAAAGATAAAACAGGGTTACAAGCATACTAACAATAATACAATGGTATTAATCGGAACGGAACCGGGTCCTCCCACTTTCCCACCCAAACAACCTGAGCCTTGATGCTGCCCCTAAGAAACAGGCAGCACCCCTTTTCCCCAGTCCGGAAACTGGAACTGGCCCAGGCCACCCAAGCGGAAATGATTACAGAACGGGGGACCCATTAACTACGGGGCTTTGCTGTCGTCGCAGCCTTTCTCCAACCACTTTCCCCAGTCCACCACAGGTCCGCCTGGGTCCCCAATGCCACGTCACTCCTGGTGACGCTGTCCGAAAGACCCCTCTCTCCATCACCTGCACTGCGGGTACGGTGAACCGGATGCTGTAAACGGGAACTGTCCTCGCTCCTTTAACTCCCTGCCGTCCTCCACCAGGGGCTCCGACCCCTGATGGCGCCCACCGAGGCCCCGACCTCGGCGGCGTTCAACAAGTCTGGCAGGGTCCGGCTCCTTCCACCCGGCGTACCGGATGGAGCCACCCGGAACATAGGGGACGTTCAACAAAGGAACAACGGGTCACATAGGAGCGGGTCCTTCAAAACTTTAAAACTGGAACTTCGGGGGTTAACTTGCAGCTCTAAGGTTCGGCACCGTTGGTAGCCGTTCCCACCATCCCGCGGGATATACGTAGCCACCGGGATGCTGATATCGCGGTCGCTGCTCTCCGATTCCGGCCTCTCAGGTGCAGCCAGGCCTACCGGTGCCTGCTCCGTTACCGTCGCAGGGTTGTCACCACCGGCGGGTCCTTCGGTGGGTGCAGCTGGGTTTGTTGGCATCCCCAGGACCTCCGCTCGTGCGACCGATGCGGGAGCTGCCTGCTGGCTAGCTGATTTACCTTCAGGCCCCACCACTCCGGTGACGGGTGCCGCTCTGCTCGCCTCCCTGTACGCTGACATTCTCCTTTTCTCTTCCCGCGGACATCAGCAACAGCTGGTTCACCCGCCCCCCCTTAGTATTTTCCAGGCACTTCGCTCTCTTTCTGCTGTGCCGCCCTGTTCACAGTGGGTGGGGCTTCACTTTCGCGCCCTTTTGCTTGGAGAAGAAGATGAAGGCGGGAATCTTTCGCGCCCAAGATGGTGAGTTTTCAATTTTCGCAGCGGGACACCGCTGACAAGGATCTCTAAGGCGCACTTCCACTGGTAAGTGGACTGGGTCGATCCTGTTCGTGATGCCAAGCTGTCGGGTGCGGGGGCCAGCTTCCCCGTCATGGGGGCTGCTGGTATCCGGTGCCTTCTCCTCAGTGGCTCGAGTGGGCCGGACCTGGGGCTCGAGCAGCGCTCCTCGCCCATGAGTGAAAAGGAGAATTGTATTTGTTTCTTTGGGATATATAGAGTTCGTGACGCCACCCTCGGGTTGTGGTGATGCTGGGCACCACCGCTGCTGGTGACGGGGTTCCCGGGAGCGATGGTGGGGAGCAGCTAGGTGTTGACCCCTCTGTGGGAAAGGGCTGTTGGTCCCGGGGCCCGGTAGGAGGGAGGGTTCCGTAGGATGGGTTTGCAGGGTGCAGTGTTGCGGTGCAGCGCAGTGCGGTGCCGGATGGCACAGGTGTATTCACTCAGACACAGGTGGACAGAGTCTCTGGTAAACTAAATGGCTGGATGGACGGGGCCCGCAGCCGGCTGCAGTGTTCTCCCTGGATGGGTTGATGGTGGCTGTCGTTTCCCTGCGCCTGTGTTTCCTATCTTGACTCCGATGCCTGGTCACCGGTAGTCCGCTCCCTGGCGTATACGTGTCGGAGGAGCCCGTTTGCCCACAGACGCTGGCCCTGTGGATCTCTGGCCCTTGGCGGTGGCGCTTATCTGGAACAGTTGGGCTGTTGCCTTCAATCGGGACTTGGGTGGGAATGAACCCCTGAGGTCCAGACCGCAATCAGTAAATTTGACTAAAGGACGGCTTCAAGCCTAGTCAGGGTCTGAGTACCCTGCCTGGTGCTTGGCTCCAATCGGCTCCCCAGTTCGGTACCGGCGGGCCACCGCCCGACCCCGATCCTACGGTTCTGCTGACCGTCACCAACTCCTGCAGACGGCCACCACCATCTTCCTAACTTGCTGGAAGTGCCTGGGCTCCAACCCGGACACCAACAGTTTCACTCCTCACTCTCTACAGGCCACAACTGGACTGACTACTGTGTTTTTCCCGCCTCCAGGCCTATGAACTCCTTGGTGGGCGGGGTCAACTGCCTGGCTCCGCCCCACCTGGTGTGGACATCAACCCTGGAGGGTGGCAACAAGGATTTAATGTGTGACTGGTGTGACCTGTCCAGGGAAGGGGGGTTGTATGATGTGTCTGTGACCACCTGGCTAGGCCAGGGTGTCACATCAGCCTGTGCGTATATCGCACTGCACTGGAATAACATCACTTGAATTGGTGCGAGTGATACGGCTCTAGCAGAAAATCGCAGCATGTTGCCGCTTTTCTCGCATCCAGAATCTGGATGCGAGAAAAGCTGATCAACTGCTCTCCTTCATTGACTAACATAGGTCTGAGTGCAATGTGAGATTTTCTTGCATTGCACTCATCTGTTTTTCACGCTCGTGTGAGCGTACCCTTAGGTGGGTGGTTTAGCTTGAACTCAGAACATGAGTCAGACATGCTGTCGAAACGCGTAGTTTTGAGATGCTTGATATGCTAAAGCTGTATGTCTCCTGATTTTAAATATATAGATAAAGAATTAGTTATACAACAACTATACAACAACTGCGGTGTTTCACAATCCCTTCCCCCTTCTATTGTCCAATCCTACTTTTTGTTTTTACTGTGTGATTTTAATCATGTGTTACTAATTGTCTCTATATTGTTGATCTTTGCCTATAAATGTCTAGAGCTCACTAAAAATGTTAGCCTATGATTAAGGACGCACTTTTGCGTCGGAAACACGTCAGGGTCTTCTAAATATGGATGGACTTTTTTAATACCATGTGACAATAAAGGAAGAAATTATTTTACGTTGGATGTGCCGATATCTTTTCATTCTACAAGAATTAGTTAATACACCTCAGAGGACCGTGCTGGATTTTTCCTGTTTTGGATTTCTGTCAAATTGGTTGCCTTTCTGTGCACAAGTCCAGTGAAGGAGATGGAAACATTACAGCACTTGGTGAGCCGAAATTTCTGTACTTTTATTGTGGACTGTCCAAGAATCCAACATGCTCGATTCGAGTATCGAGCAATCGAGCATTTTGGCGCTTACTCATCACTAACTTGTAGATAAAATCTGTTCTGCTCTTGAAAACAGATGAACTTACATGGAAGGTAATTGTATATGAAGGAATACAGAACTTTTTCATGACACAAAGAATAATAAGAAAATCCTATTTAATTGGTGGATTAAAATGTAAGCCTCGTTCAGACATAAGTTTTTCATTTACGAATAGTATCCGTTTTTCATAGAATTGAGCACTTATCCATCACAATATTTTCCATTCACATGTTTTTGTGAACCAGCTATCCACAAAAATATCACGGAGACATGTCGGCTTTTCATCTGAATAACTGATCACAATCACCAACACAGGTCTATGGGTTTGTGAAAAATCACTGACGACACACATTAGCATCCATGTGCTGTCTGGCTTTGACATTATGATGGCTGGAAGGTTTTTGGCTTTGGAACAGGGGCAGGCTGGCTCGGGGGGCAGGGAGGCAATTGCCCCCTGGGCTGGTGTGTCAGCAGCTGTTTTGGGTCGCCCAACCGTCTCTTGATTTTGACCGCGCACTGTAAATTTAAAGCTGAAAAAGTGGCGGCCGGCCACATCACAGTACAGCAGGCACGCCCACACTAAAGATGGTGGGGAGCGTCTGCTGTTCTCACCTCACCCAGCGTGCCTGCGGCAGGAGAGACGTCTGTGAGCAGGCAGGAGGTCAGCACAGGGCCGGCAGGCAGGAGGAGGTCAGCACAGGGCCGGCAGGCAGGAGGAGGTCAGCACAGGGCCGGCAGGCAGGAGGAGGTCAGCACAGGGCCGGCAGGCAGGAGGAGGTCAGCACAGGGCCGGCAGGCAGGAGGAGGTCAGCACAGGGCCGGCAGGCAGGAGGAGGTCAGCACAGGGCCGGCAGGCAGGAGGAGGTCAGCACAGGGCCGGCAGGCAAGAGGTCTCTGATGCTCACACAGTGATGAGGTGACAGGACCCGGCTCACTTCCCGCTCTGCTATGTTCACAGCAGACGTCTGCAATCGCGCTGAGGCAGAGTCTGATGTATTCCAGCAGGTGAACTTCGACACAGATCTGGTTGGCTGTCAGTGGGAGTCATCGGGTATGTGTAAGATATCTGCAGCAATAACTCACAGTGAGAATATAGAGACGGCATGCAGGAGAGCACAGCATCCTGCACTGTCTGATCCTCATGTCTGACTATCCTATAACCTGTGCCCAGATATATTTATGATGGGCTGCTCTTTTATATAATCTTCTACATTGCTGCAGTAGTACTATCTTGTTCTAGCCTTTACATATGATGGTCCATCTGGGCATGTACGCATGCGGGCCTTTCGCTTCGGGGCGATTTCGCATCACTGTGTCATTATGCCTCGCGCGGTGTCCGCTCACGTGACTGCCGCGTGATTCATCACGTGGTGGTCACGTGACCGTGACGTCGGGCGACGCATGACGCGGTGGGTGAACAGCGTCCTGAATTGCCAAGGCAACTCATGCGTCACAATATCCGCCCATAATCCGATTGGACGGTGTCTCTTTTTAATGTGCACTTCCCTCACTCATACCACTCCCCCTGACGAAGGCATTTCCCGCCGAAACGGCCGTCGGGTGAACACCGGTCCAGGCCTCCCGGTCTCAGGTATAATTATCTTGGGACATTGTTTTTTGCGAGTTCCTTGTGAGTTCTTTCTACGGCCAATATGGTCCTTATATTCAATATACAATAGAGCTCACGGGGGGAATTTTGCTATATATGTTGTACCATCTGCTTTTTTATATATACTCATATGCCTGTGGTTTCCGGCAATTTTGCCCATTTTTACCATGTATACAACTACTTTTATCTACTGTGTATACAATGAACAAATATATGGTTCCTAAGTGATTGATTTTTTATCCTACCGGGAGTTTCTGTAATCGGTGTCTCTTGGATTGTGCCGCTCACCATTTACCTTAATAAAGCTTTTTTCACTTTGCAATTGGGCTTCTGGTCGTTTCTTTCTCTCTTTTTGGCTCTTACCACGACTTGCCCTAGTCCTTTCCAAACTTATACTCATTGATTCTCTTTGCTACAGTATGTACTTAATATCGCTAATATGGATTGGTTGAGAGCTGTTCTTAATACTGTCTGATCCTCAGCCTGGCTCCAGGACATCATATAGTATAAAGTATAAAGACCCAGATATTACAGCATGTGAAGTCCTGGTGCAGGTATCAGATCAGGCAGTGCACACATCATTGTATATCTGTGCCCAGTATAACACATCCAGTGTACACATTGTTATATACCAGTGATGGCGAACCTATGGCACTCGTGCTAGACTGGGCACGCAGAGCCGTTTTTGCTGGCACGCGCGCTGTCGCCACATTCAGCCACTTTGCACTGTCGGTGTGGTCGCGCCGACAGTGCAAAGTGGTGTTGGAGCAGAGGAGACATCTCTCCTCCTTCTGACACGCCTCCTCTCCTGAGCCGCAGGCCTGTTGCCTAGGAGACGGAGGAGCGTCAGTAGGCGGCGCCGGCGTCTTGTGGCCGCGCGGGAACTGAACTGACTGAGGACCCAGCGATGGATCGGTGAGTTTTTTTTTATTTTTGAAGCTGTGTGTGGCTGTGCCAAAGTGTGGGGGGACAGAGCCAGCACGGGGAAAACATGGGAGCACGGGGAAAACATGGGAGCACGGGGCAAACATGGGAGCATGGGGCAAACATGGGAGCACGGGGCAAACCTGGGAACACGGGGCAAACCTGGGAGCACGGGGCATATAAACAGAGCACGGGGCAAACATGGGAGCATGGGGCAAACATGGGAGCACGGGGCAAACCTGGGAACACGGGGCAAACATGGGAGCACGGGGCATATAAACAGAGCACGGGGCAAACATGGGAGCACGGGGCAAACATGGGAGCACGGGGCATACAGAGCACGAGGCATATAAACAGAGCATGGGGCATATAAACAGGGCACGGGGCAAACATGGAGCGCACGGGGAAAACATGGAGCGCACGGGGCAAACATGGGAGCACGGGGGAAACATGGGAGCACGGGCGAAAGAAACAGAGCACGGGGCAAACAGAGCATGGGGCAAGCAAACAGAGCGCGGGGAAAGCAAACAGCACGGGACAAGCAAACAGAGCGCGGGGCAAACAGAGCACAGGGCATACATGGCTGCAAGGATGGGGGAAACATGACTGCAAGGATAGGGGGAAACATTACTGCAAGGATAGGGGGAAACATTGCTGCAAGGATGGGGGGAAACATGGCTGCAAGGATGGGGGTAAACATGGCTGCAAGGATGGGGTACATTTAGCAGGAAGGGGAACATGCCAGTAAGGGTACCTTTACCAGGATGGGGGATACATTTACCAGGATGGGGGGAAACATGAAAGGATGGGGGGAAATATGCCAGGATGGGGGTACATGAACCTGCCAGGATGAGGACAAATGCCAGGATGGGGAACATTTAGCAGGAAGGGTGACATTTATCAGGATGGGGTACATTTACCAGGAAATGGGACATTTACCAGGATAAGGGAACATGCCTGGATGAGGTACATTTACCAGGATGGGGTCATTTAACAGCATGGGGGAACATGCCAGGATGGGATACATTTACAATGATGGGGTACATTTACCAGGATGGGGTACATTTACCAGGATGGGGAACATTTACCAGAGTGGAGGACATTTACCAGGAATGGGGTACATTTACCAGGATGGGGCCATGATGGGGACAAATTTACCAGAATGTAGGAAATATATATCCAAATGGGGGACATGTTTACCAGGAAGTGGCCAGGAAGGGGGACAGAACTACACAATGAAAGGGGAGGGGAGCAACTCGCACATCTTTATGGGATTTCAGGATGTTCAGACTTTGAAATGTAGATGTGGATTACAGGGTGAAATCTGATTGCATTCCTTGCTAAATTCTGTCTGTCTAATATGCTGGAATTTTTTTCCAGAGGGATCAATCCAACTGCTGTGTCTGGAAAGGACAGGGGCTCAGCTTCAATGTGTGGTAAGCATGAGCCTGATGCCCCCTGCTGAAGAGAAGACTGCAAACGTAAGGTTACAATAAATTATTTACATAATAGGATTGGTTGGCACTTCGGAAAAAAAAATGGGTTTAGGGCTACAGTTTGGGCACTTAACCTGTAAAAGGTTTGCTATGACTGTTATATACCATCTGATGTCTGTAGCCACAGTATAGTATATACTAATCTGAATACTGGCTGTGCTGTACTGTACACCCTTCACCATCTGATGTCTGTGCAGAAATATGGTACAAAATTTGACCCAGGGCGCCCAGCAGCATGTTAGTCAAATGTATAAGCAGTATCCTATAATAAGGTTCCCAATGTGTAACAATGTTCCTGTCCTGTAATAATGTCCCCTTACTGGGCTCCGTATGTAATAATGTCTCCTTCCTGTAATAACATGTCTGTCATGGCCCTGTATCTAATAATGTCTCCGTCCTGTAATAACGTGTCTGTCCTGGCCCTGTATGTAATAATGTCTCCGTTCTGTAATAATTACAAATATCTGTCCTGGATATGTATGTAATAATATCTCAGTCCTGTAATAACGTGTCTGTCCTGGTGTAACGCCCTGAGAGGGCTCGGCTGCTCCCTTGCCGGGCTGAGCCGCTCGAGGTCCGGGCTCGGGATGTCGGTGGCTCGAGCGCCTCCGGACCGGGGGCACATGTCGCTCTGTTAAGGGGAGGTAGTGGGGTGGTGGTGTGGGACGAGGTTTGCAGCCGGGGGCCGCGTTGTCGTTGGACGGGTCGTGACGCCCCCCACCGGTCGTGGTGACGGGATGCACCACCGCTGCGGCTGGAGTGAAGGGGGCTCCCGGGATCAGTGTTGTGGGCGCAGCCCGGAGGTTAGCCCCTCCGTGGGTAGGGGCGGTGTGTCCCGGGGCCCGGTGGGACGGGCGATGATGTCGGGGTGCAGGGTGCCGTGCTGCGGTGCGGTGTCGTGCCCGGATGGCACTGGTGTACTCACTATTAATTCACACTCGGAGTCACTGGTAAACCAAAGTTAGGGTATGGTCGGGTCCCGCAGCCGGCTGCTTGTGTCCCTTGTAAGGCTGATGGTGGCCCCTTTCCCTTGCACCTTCTGTTTTGACTTTCGGCTCCCCTGCCTGAGCAGTAGTAGCCTGCTCCCCGGCGGTTAGCTGCCGGAAGAGCCCTCAGTTTCCCGCAGGCGATGGCCTGTCGGATCTTTGGCCCTTGGCGGTGGCTCTCACCCGGTATCGGTGGGCTGTTGCCTTCTTTCGGGACTTTGGGTGAGGATGAACCCGTGAGGTCCAGACTGCAATCAGTGAATTTGCCTAAACTCAGTGGCTTCTAAGCTAGGATGGGGTCTGAGTACCCGGTTACTGGTGCTCCGATTAGCTGTTGACTCCCCGGTTCAGGTCCGGCGGGCTCAAACCCTGGCCCGGTCCCTATGGTTCCGCCGGTCGCTATACCGGTACTCCTGCAGGCGGCCACCACCGTCTGCCTGCCTGACGTTTCGGGGACCCCAGGCTCCAACCCGGCTCCCTGACAGCTTTACTCCTCTACATCTCCTGTCACTGTCACACTCCAAACTCGACTCCTCTCTTTTTATTTCCTGCCTCAGAACAGTAGTCTCCTCGGTGGGCGTGCCTTTCCGCCTGACTCCGCAACCTAATGTCCCTACTTGCCCTGAGGGAGGCATCAGGTCTCCCTTTCGGGTGACGGGTATGTCCTCACAAGGGATAGGTGTTATGATCCGGAACCATGGAAGACCACCACAAATCATTGGCAAAAGGTGACAAGAGCATTGGCAACTAATCTGGCCGCCATCCCCTTACTAACCATCACAACTAGAAGTAGCTGAGGGGTGAACTAACATCCTGTGCACCGCGAACCCAGCCGGAGAACTAACTATCCTAAAGGTAGGAAAGATGAATAACTCTCTGCCTCAGAAAATAGACAAGAATAGCTAGCCCCCCACATTCAAAGACTGCGGTGATATAGGAAAAACACAATACACAGGTAGATGACAGGATTAGCAAAAGGTGAGGCCCCCGCTGACTAAAATAGGAAAGGACAGGAAAGGGACTTATGGTGGCCAGAGAAAAACCCTGCAAAATACCAACTTTCTGATAGTACAAAAAGGCCCTCAGATCGCACGATCTGAACTCCATCCTATACCAGGTGCCCTTGTCATACCAATGAACAGAAAACAAGAATCATAACAAAGTCAACAAGCCACAAACACATAGATCCAAAGGAGCTATACTCCACACAGAACTGCACGGAGTTCCTCAACAATCCACTAAGGGGGAAAATCCCTGCAAGCAAATAAACAGAAACTAACCACAGCAAATCACAAACCCAGATAAACAAAAGAACAAGACAATAAATAAAGAGCAAGCACTTATCTGGGGAAGATGTGGTGTAGAGCAGGATTAAGCAATTAAGCAGGCTGGAGATACAAAGAACAACTGACATCCGACAACAGCCTGCAATCAGACCATGATTTAAATAAGCAGAGAGTTAGCAAAGGAAACACCCACTGCACAACACACCTGGTCCAAGTCCAAACCATTCCTGGCCACCAGAGGGAGCCTCCCAGCAGCCAAAACATAACTAACATTCACAACAGTACCGCCCCCTTGAGGAGGGGGTCACCAAACCCTCACCCACGCCACCAGGTCGCTCGGGATGAGCATGATGGAAGGCGCGAACCAACCTGTCCGCATGAATGTCAGAAGCCACAACCCAAGAGTTATCCTCCTGCCCATAACCCTTCCATTTCACAAGGTACTGAAGCTGACGCCTACTGCGACGGGAATCCTGAATTTTTTCAACCTCATACTCCAGATCCCCTTGTACCAAAACAGGGTCAGGAGGCGCTGCTGCAGGAACTGCTGGCTCCACATGTTTCTTCAACAAGGACTTATGGAAGACATTGTGAATCTTAAATGACGCAGGCATAGTCAAACGGAAAGATACAGGGTTAATAATCTCCGAAATCTTATAAGGTCCAATAAATCTGGGCTTAAATTTAGGAGATGGAACTCTCATAGGAATATTTTTAGAGGACAACCACACCATGTCCCCTACTTTAAACCGGGGACCAACAGTCCGACGCCGGTTGGCAAACGTTTGGGCAGTTTCTTGGGACTGAAACAATTTATCCACTACCTGCCCCCAAATCTGCTGCATTCTGTTGACCACCGAATCCACACCCGGATAGTCAGATGCCTCAAGCTGCCCTGAGAGGAACCTAGGGTGATACCCAAAATTGCAGAAAAAGGGGGACACCAACGTGGTAGAGCTAGCTCTATTGTTAAGGGCAAATTCAGCCAAAGGCAAAAACGAAACCCAGTCATCCTGATCTGCAGAAACAAAACACCCTAAATAGGTCTCCAGGGTCTGGTTAGCCCTTTCAGTCTGACCGTTGGTCTGAGGATGAAACGCCGAGGAGAAATACAGCTGAACACCCAATTTGGAGCAAAAAATCCTCCAAAACCTGGATACAAACTGCACCCCTCTGTCAGAAACAATGTTTTCGGGAATACCATGCAAACGAACAACATGTTGGAAAAACAAAGGCACCAACTCTGATGAAGATGGCAACTTAGATAGGGGAATCAAGTGGACCATCTTGGAGAATCTGTCACAGATCACCCAAATCACAGTCATTTTCTGAGAGACGGGAAGCTCTGAAATAAAATCCATAGAGATGGATGAGTGAAGGAAATGAGGGACCGCACTCCGTACCGCTGTGCAGGAATCTTTAGTTTATTAGACGGTGCAGGGTAAAAAGCAGGAGATGAGCTATGAGCTGGCTCCCAGGTAGAGGACGACAGCTGTTTCGCCTAACTAATTAGGCTTCCACAGATCCAACAAAATACATAGAGATGTGCGTCCAAGGTTTCTTAGGTACAGGCAAAGGCAATAATAGCCCACTAGAACGTGAACAACAGGGCTTGGACCTAGAACAAACTCCACACGACTGCACAAAACGACGGACATCTCGGGACAGGGAAGGCCACCAAAAAGAGCGTCTCACAAGATCCCGAGTACCAAAAATGCCAGGATGACCCGCCAAAACAGAGCAATGAACCTCAGAGACAACTCGGTTTCTCCATTGGTCTGGGACAAACCGTTTCCCTGTAGGACATCTCTCAGGTTTATCCCCCTGAAATTCCACCAGTGCCAACCGCAGATCAGGTGAAATAGCCGAGAAAACTACACCATCATTCAGCATAGTAGACGGTTCGACAACCTCCAAAGAGTCTGCGCAGAAACTCCTGGAAAGGGCATTGGCCTTAACATTCTTGGTGCCCGGCAAAAAAGAGACCACAAAATTAAACCAGGTAAAAAACAAAGCCCAACTGGCCTGCCGAGGATTCAACCTCTTGGCCGATTCCAGATAGATGAGATTCTTGTGGTCCGTAAGCACCACAACTTGATGCCTAGCCCCCTCCAACCAATGCCTCCACTCTTCAAATGCCCACTTCATAGCCAATAATTCCCGGTTCCCCACATCATAATTCCGTTCAGAAGGAGCAAACTTCCGAGAGAAAAAGGCACAGGGCTTAAGTTTACCTGAAGTAGCGTCTCATTGAGACAGAACAGCACCTACTCCGATGTCTGAGGCATCGATCTCAACTTGAAATGGGCGAGACACATCAGGTTGCTGCAGAACTGGGGCAGAAGTGAATCGCCTTTTAAGCTCCTGGAAGGCCACAATTGCCTCAGGGGTCCAATGCTCAGCATCAGCTCCCTTCTTTGTCAAATCTGTCAGAGGTTTGACAATGGCAGAAAAATTGGCTATAAATTTACGGTAAAAATTAGCAAACCCCAAAAACCGCTGCAGAGATTTTAGAGAAGTCGGTTGCACCCAGTCGTAAATGGCCTGAACCTTAACCGGGTCCATTTCGATAGCGGAGGGACACAGGATGAAGCCCAAAAAGGAATTCCTTTGCACCCCAAAGAGGCACTTTGACCCCTTAACGTACAGTGCATTATCCTTAAGTATCTGAAAAACATCCCGTACTTGCCCAACATGAGAGTCCCAATCATCAGAAAAAATCAAGATGTCATCCAAATACACAATCAAAAATTTACCAATAAGGTCCCGAAAAATATCATTCATGAAGGCCTGGAAGACAGAGGGTGCATTAGTGAGCCCAAAAGGCATCACTAGGTACTCAAAATGCCCCTCAGGAGTATTAAAAGCCATCTTCCATTCATCACCCTCCTTAATACGGATGAGATTATATGCACCCTTGAGATCCAGTTTCGTAAACCATTTGGCACTCTTCACTCTAGAAAACAGATCAGACATCAGAGGCAAAGGGTACTGATATTTGCCTGTAATTTTATTAAGAAGACGTAATCAATACAAGGCCTCAACGAACCATCTTTCTTAGCAACAAAGAAGAAGACGGCACCCAAAGGAGAAGATGAGGGCCGAATGTGCCCCTTCTCCAAGGATTCCCTGATGTATGACCGCATGGCATCATGTTTGGGCACAGACAAGTTGAAAATCCGCCCCTTGGGAAATTTACAACCGGGCACCAACTCAATGGCACAGTCACAGTCCCGGTGTGGGGGCAGAGAATCAGATTCCTGGTCATTAAATACATCACGGAAATCAGACAAGAAGGCCGGAACATCAACTGCCTGAGCAGACGTGGATGACACGGAAAGGTCCTGATGCACACCTTGACAGCCCCAACTAGCTACCGACAAGAATCTCCAGTCAAAAACCGGATTATGGGTCTGCAACCACGGAAATCCCAGTACCAAGGTATCCTGTAGATTATGCAATACTAAAAATGTACAAGTTTCCTGATGCGCTGGTGCAACTCTCATAGGCACCTGGGTCCAAAATTGGGGTTTATGTTCTGCCAAAGGGGTAGCATCAATGCCCCTTAAAGGAATAGGAGTTTGCAAAGGAACCATGGTATCGCGGGCGGAGGAGGGGACGCCGCGCTCTCCCTACTGCTCGGGTCCGGCTGCCGCTGCTGCGGCCTCTGCTGCTCGGTGGCTCGAGCGATGGGCCGGATCCCGGGGACTCGAGTGGCTCTCCTCACCCTTGAGTGAAAGGGGATTGGGATTTGGGATAGTTTATTGTCCGTGACGCCACCCACGGTTGTGGTGATTGAATGTACACCACCGCTGCTCTGTTTGGGGGAGCCCGGGAGTGATGGTACGGAGCAGCCAGTTGTTGATTTGCCCCTCCGTGGGTAGGGGTCTTGGTGCTCCCGGGGCCCGGTGATGGGATTGGAATAGTGGACAGGCGGGGATGGGGCCTGTGGAGGTGCAGGGGCGCAGGGGCAGTGCTGTGCCGCACGGCACGGAGGTACTCACTCAGCCAGTAAACACGACACAGTTCTCGGTAAACAAACGGCTGGTTGGACGGGTCCCTCGGACGGTTCACGGTGCTGATGTTCCCTGCAGTTAGCGGTGACGGTCTCTTCCCTGCACCTATGAAAGTCTCTTTGGTAGCGATGGGTCCCCACCGGTAACCCGCTCCCCAGCTTGGATATGAGCCGGAGGAGCTCCACTCTTGCCCTGGCCCAGGCGCTGGTCCTGGGAAACTGGTGCCTTGGCGGTGGCGGTGTCTCCCCTTAACGGTTGGACTGTTGCCTTCAACGGGACTTGGTTGTTGGGAGACAGTCCTCCCCTTTACTGACGGATTTGGCAAATTCGGCGACTCCAAGCCTTGCCGGGATCCGAAAGGCCCCTGCCCTGGTGCTGACTAATCTTCGTATACCGCTCCGGTACCGCCGGGTCACCACCCGTCCACGGTCCTTTCGGCAACCTCCAATCAGTCTCGCCTGCAGACGGTCACCGCCGTCTGCCAACCTTGCTGTCTCAGTCCGGGGCACACACCCGGACCAACTTCAGGCTTGCTTAACTGTTTCTTTTTACTTCTTTACTCCTCTTACAAGCTCCTCTCCTTTGCTCCACTACTCCTTCACTTCCTTCTACCTCTTCCTCCTAAACTGCACTGCCTGGTTCTCCAGCCTCCAGGGCTGTGAATTCCTCGGTGGGCGGAGCCAACCGCCTGGCCCACCCCCTGGTGTGGACACCAGCCCCTGGAGGAAGGCAACAAGGATTTTAGTTTTGACCTTGTGTGTACCTGCAGGGAATGTGGTGTGCGTGTGGTGTTGTGACCTGTGACCCCTGGCTTGCCCAGGGCGTCACATTGGGGAAACCACAATCCCTAGCAAACCCAAAATCCATCAAATTGAGCGCTGCCCCTGAGTCCACAAAGGCAAATGCAGAAAAGAAAGACAATGAGCAAATCGATGTGACAGACAAAAGAAACTTTGGTTGCAAAGAACCCACAGTAACAGAAGTAGCCAAGGGGTGAACTAACATCCTGTGCACCGCGAACCCAGCCGGAGAACTAACTATCCTAAAGGTAGGAAAGATGATATAACTCTCTGCCTCAGAAAATAGACAAGAATAGCTAGCCCCCCACATTCAAAGACTGCGGTGATATAGGAAAAACACAATACACAGGTAGATGACAGGATTAGCAAAAGGTGAGGCCCCCGCTGACTAAAATAGGAAAGGACAGGAAAGGGACTGATGGTGGCCAGAGAAAAACCTGCAAAATACCAACTTCCTGATAGTACAAAAATGCCCTCAGATCGCACGATCTGAACTCCGTCCTATACCAGGTGTCCTTGTCATACCAATGAACAGAAAACAAGAATCATAACAAAGTCAACAAGCCACAAACACATGGACCCAAAGGAGCTATACTCCACACAGAACTGCAGGGAGTTCCCCAACAATCCACTGAGGGGGAAAATCCCTGCAAGCAAATAAACAGAAACTAACCACAGCAAATGACAAACCCAAATAAACAAAAGAACCAGACAATAAATAAAGAGCAAGCACTTATCTGGGAAAGATGTGGTGTAGAGCAGGATTAAGCAGGCTGGAGATACAAAGAACAACTGACATGCGGCAACAGCCTGCAATCAGACCATGATTTAAATAAGCAGAGAGTTAGCAAAGGAAACACCCACTGCACAACACACCTGGTCCAAGTCCAAACCATTCCTGGCCACCAGAGGGAGCCTCCCAGCAGCCAAAACATAACTAACATTCACAACAGATGGGGGTATGTGTGTGGTGTAGTGGTTATTGTTACCTGTGACTCCTGGGGTCCAGGGCATCACATTCCCCCTTGGTTTAATGCAGACCGTCCGCGAGCTGCCCGACCAACTCCGGTTTATTTTCTTTTTAACTGAAAAAACGGGAACAGTTACAAGTATACTAACATTATTACAACCATATAAGATTTCTGAAGGTCTTCCCATAACGGGAGGCATTTTACTTTAACGTTGCATAACTTTTAACGGAACGGGTTCATGTCCTTCCGCCTTCCCCACCCAAACAACCTAGCCTTGATGCTGCCCCTAAGAAACGGGCAGCACCCCTTTTCCCCAGTCCGGAAACAGGAACACAGCTAGATCACCCAGGCGGGAACGGGTATGGTGCGGCGCACCCGGTAGTTGCCCAAGGCCTCCCCGGAGGATGGTCACTGGTCCCGGTGGTGACCGGACCCCAGCCTGCTCTGCTGCGGGTCCTTCCTCTAATCTGCCTCTCCAGAGGCTAACGGAACGGGAAGGCATGGAAAAAGGGGCAGGATGGGGCAATATTTACAAGCCCAATAGTTTTTGGGTGGCCAGCAAGTCCACGGCCTTGTCCATGAGCAGTCACTCACGCATCAGGGGTTAAACGGGGGGATCAACACAAGTCCCAACGGGGACGGTTTCTTTTATAACATAATCAGGTGAGTGTCTCGTCAATTGGTTATTTGTTCATTCAGCTTATATACACAATGAAGTCTCGCACCCCTAAATGGCAGTCTCACTGTACCTAAGCGGGGGCCTGCCTAGGTTGGGGCGGGTGGATCGTCTCAGTACTAGGGTGTCAGTGGAAGGTAACGGGGGAGCGGGGACAACAGGTCCCTCTTCCCGGGTGTCGGGTGGAGTAGGTAGAGGCCTAGGGGGACTGGGGGTAGGTGCATCCCTGGCGTTTCCGTCTCCATTTCTTCCGTGGGTCGCGGGAATATTATCATGGGAACAATCACCGCACCATTTTTCATGGGCCAGTCTGCTGGAAAATCTCCCATGATGGTATGGATCACCTCCTTTTTCGTTGCCTCGTCACGGGGCCTGGGATCTGGGGCCTCTTCTACCAACTTCAGGGGATCCGAGCATTTCTTCAGGTGGTCGCTGGAAACGGTAGCCATGGTTCTCCCTTGGTCGCGACTGATCAGGTAGGTCTTATCATTCTCCCATCCGGTGGGCTGTATAACATACGGGGTCCTCTCCCACTGATCGTCAAGCTTATGGGTTCTGCGTTTACACTTCAGCACCACATCTCCTGGTTCGAAGGGAGTAGCCGGAGCTCGTTAGTTAAAGCCCTGTTCCTGCTTCTCCTGGCTCTGACGCAGGTTCCGCTCCACATACTCCTGAATCCGCCGGTACTATGCTTGGCGTTTGGCATCCCAGCTGACGGTGGAGGGCAGGGCTTCGGGCGCTTCCAAGCCCATCTCTAAGTCTACCGGCAGTCGCCCGGGTCAGGCCCTCATCAGGTATGCCGGGGTACACTTGGTGGAACTACAGGGTATGTTGTTGTACATATCCACCAAGTCGGGCAGCTTCGACGGCCACAAGTTCCGCTCTTCCAGGGGCAATGTTTTGAGGAGGTTCAGGACCAGATGGTTCATTTTCTCACACATCCCATTGGTCTAGGCATGGTAGGGGGTGGTCCGGATTTTTTTGCACCTGTACAAGTGGCAGAACTCCTGAAACACTTCTGCTTCAAAGGCCGGACCCTGATCCGTAAGCACCTTTTCTGGGTAGTCATGGGGCCGGCAGAAGTAGGCTTGAAAGGCCCTGGCAGCAGTGCGGCCAGTCAGATCTTCTACCGGGACAACCACCATGAATCTGGAGTAGTGGTCCACGATGGTTAAGGCGTAGGTGTACCTGTTTCGGCTGGGCGCAAGCTTGACATGATCTAAGGCAACCAATTCCAGCGGCTGGTGGGTAACAATCGGCTGCAGTGGGGCCCTTTGGCTAGCTTCATCCCGTCTTCTCAGTGTACAAGGGCCGCACTCTTGGCACCACGCCTCTACGGAATCCTGCATCCCATTCCAGTAGAACCGGTCTCGGAACAGCATCTCCAGCTTTTTCCAACTGAAGTGCCCAGCACCGTCATGATAAGCTCGAAGGACCTTGGGTACACAATCCTGAGGCACCACCAACTGGCGAACCTTCTCGTGGGTCATCGGGTCGATCAACTCCCGGTACAACTTCTGCTAGTGCAGGCACAGACGGTCCCTCTCTTTCCACAGTCACTGGGCCTCGGAGGGGGCCGCTGGGTCTATTCGGCGCACGCTTTTGGCTAGCAGGGTCTTAATCAGTTGGACCGCAGGTGCCTGGTCTTGGGCTTCTCGCCACTCCTGACTGGGCAGCGGATCGAGGTCCACCTGCTGCTGGGCCACACAGGACTTCTCTTCCTGCGGCCGGTGGAACGCGGGCAGCTCTATCTCCTCCAGATGGTCCTCTATCGCCCCCTCAGGTAGATGCGGCATCCTGGATAGGGCATCTGCGTTGATATTCTTGCGCCCGACCCGGTACTTGACGGTGAAGTCGTAGTTAGACAGCCAAGCCATCCACCTTTGCTCGAGAGAGCCTAGCCTGGCCGTGTCCAGGTGGGTTAACGGGTTGTTGTCCGTGTAGGCGGTGAACTTTGCTGCGGCCAGGTAGTGCTTGAACCTTTCGGTTATTGCCCACACCAGGGCCAGGAACTCCAGTTTGAAGGAGCTGTAGTTCTCGGGGTTCCGCTCGTTGGTTCGAAGCTTCCGGCTAGCATAGGCTATCACCTTCTCCTTTCCGTCCTGGACCTGGGACAGTACAGCACCTAGGCCCACATTGCTGGCGTCCGGGTACAACACGAAGGGGAGGCCTTAGTCGGGGTAGGCTAGGATCTCCTCTCCTGTCAATGCCGACATCAGCTGCCGAAAGGACTCTTCCTGCTGCTCACCCCACACAAACTGGGTCCCGGAGTCTACCAACCTTGGTCGGTCACATGAGGAGGTCTTGCATCGGGGAGGCCATCTTCGTGTACCCCTTGATGAAGCGGCGGTAGTAGCCCACCAGGCCTAAGAACTGTTGTACCGCTCTCACTGTGGTCGGGCATGGCCATTCCTGGATGCCTGTGATCTTCTCCAAGTCCGGGGCCACACCCTCAGCACTCACCACATGCCCGAGATACTGCACTTTGGGCTTCAGCAGGTGGCATTTGGACGGCTTCAGCTTCATCCCGTATTTAGCGAGGGTCGCAAACACTTCCGCCAGGTGCTCCAGATGGGATTCATACGTCCTGGAGTATACGATCACATCATCCAGATACAGTAGAACTGTTTCGAAGTTAAGATGACCAAGACAACACTCCATCAACCTCTGGAAGGTCCCCGGGGCATTACACAGCCCGAACGGCATGCTGTTGAATTCGCAGAGTCCCATCGGGGTGGTGAACGCGGTTTTCTCGCGCTCCTCCGGCGCAACCGCTACCTGCCAGTAGCCACTGGTGAGATCAAGGGTGGAGAAATAGTTAGCGGTTTTCAGCGCGGCCAGAGACTCTTCGATGCGGGGGAGAGGGTAGGCATCCTTATGTGTGATCTGGTTGATTTTGCAGTAGTCCACGCACATCCTCATGGTGCCATCCTTCTTCTTCACTAGTACCAGTGGGGCTGGCCAGGGACTACAACTATCCCGAATGACCCCCGCCTCCTTCATGTTGTGCAGCATATCTTTAGCTCACTGATAATGTGCTGGGGGAATTGGCCTATACCTCTCCTTAATGGGCGGGTGTGGGCCCATAGGGATATGGTGTTGGACCCCCTTAATCCTCCCGAAGTCTAGCGCATGTTTGCTAAAAACCTGCCCGTATTCCTGAACCACCCGGTATACCCCCTCTTTGTGATGTACTGGGGTAGATTCGGTGCCAACATGTAGGTCCCGGCACCAGGCCTCTGGCTGTAAGGGTGGTGTATTGCGGCCAGTGTCAGGTGCAGGGGTAGTGGGAGCGGTCTCGTGGATGGCGTGGGTGTCTAGGGTGAACAGCTTAGCTATCGTGGCGTAGCGGGGGAGCCTAACTTCTTCTTCTCCACAGTTCAATACTTTCACCGGCACCCCTCCCCTTCTTGACGTCAATCACCCCTCTGGCTGCCATTACAGTGGGCCAGTGTTCCGAAGGCGAGGGCTCCACCATCGCCGGGTAATCCCGTCCCTGGAGGCCGACTGCTGCTCTGCACCAGATCATCATCTCGCTCCTGGGCGGCACCACCAGGGGTGCCACATCCATCACCTGCACACCACCAATCTCTCCACCTGTCAGGATCACTTGCTGCCGCTGCAGGAGGGCCTGGATCTCACGCTGGAGTGCTCTCTGCCTGCCCCCTCCTGCCGTGGCGGACAACTGCTGCAGCAAACTCAACACCTCACCCATACAGTGCTCAATCACATTCGTCCCCAAAACTATCTTCGGGTACGGTCACTAGACTCATGCAGCACTACAATCATTCCCTGGCGCTTCAGTTCTGTCCTTCCCACAGTCAGGGTCACTTCTTTAAGCCCCACTTGAGTCATAGGGAGTCCGTTAGCTGCAACAACAGTCATGCTACTATCGGGAGGGCTAAGTTCACTGTCAGCCCAATACCGCTGGTACAACACATAGGGCATTGTCGTTACCTGCGATCCAGTGTCCAGTAAGGCTGTGGTCGGGACCCCATCCACCGCCACCGAGATGATAGGGCGGCCTCCAACATACCGGTCCCGCCAGTCCGCCGGGCCATGGGGGTCAACTCCTGAGGATTGGCCCTTGGCCCTAGGGGTTGTTAGCTTAACGGACAGCGACGAGCATAATGGCCAGACTGGTTACACCAGTAGCACACCGGCAGCCCATACCGGGGGTCTTTAGCCCTCCTCCACTGCATCCACGGGACATCCTCGGGGCAGTCGGCGAGCTGGATGGTCTCCAAGGGCTTGACTCTCGACGGAAGCTTGAGTGCGGCGATCACCCGGGCGAGATCTTCGTTCATGCGTTGCACCTTATCATCCAGCTCGTCCCTCGCCCCAACAGGCACAGCCGGGGCCGGTAGGGACAACAGTGGGGGTAGTACAGCGACAGGAGTGGTGGCGGCCGGCCAGGGTGCCGCGTCTGGGGGGTTAACCTCCAAGGGCTGCAGGCCCTTGATTGCCCGCTCTTTCACTACTGCAAAGTCCAGATCAGGGTGCTCGAGGGTCCACAGCTGCAGCTGTTTGCTGTCTTCGGCAGACCCCAGGCCCCGTAGGAACTGCTCCACCAACATCTTGTTGCTATCAGCCTCACTGATGGTATCTACCCGCTTCAGGGTCCGGAGAGCCGTCTGCAAACGTAAGGCGTAGTCCCTGATGCTGTCTGCTGACCGCTGCCGGCAGTGGTAAAACTGCATCCGGAGTTCGGCTGCGGTGCGAGTCTTGAAGGCGGCTTGGAGCTTTTCAAAGATAGTGGTCACAGAGGCCCGGTCCGCGTCAGCCCAGGTCTCCATCTCCTGCTCAGCCGCCCCAGTCAGCTGCTCTAAGACTACCACCGCACACTGCCTGCCAGTCATGGCATACAGGTCGAGAATCGAGCATATGTTTTTACGGAAAACCTGCAATGTATCAGGTTTTCCGTTGTACTGGGGTAGCCAGGCTGCACCGGGCACATAGGGCAAGGAGATCGGCATAACCTGAGCAACAGCGGGACCCGCGACCTCCTCCGCTCGTGCGACCGGAGCAGGGACGACTGCATCTCCGCCGTCGGGTGCCCCCGCTCCGGCAGCCTGCGCCATCCCATCATCTCCGCTAGGTGCCGACGTGTTCTCGCCGCTCCCCCCTTGGTTTTCTTCCAGCACTCCTTCTTCCGGGGGCGGGGCTTCACTTTCGCGTCTTCAGTGCTCGGGGAAGATGACTCGAGCGGGAAACTTTCGCTCCCAAGACGGCGGCACTTCAACTTTTTCGGCAGGACGCCGCTAACGGATACTTCTAAAGCGTACTTCCACAAGTAAGTGGACTGTCCGAATCCTGTTCGTGATGCCAGAAGAGTCGATGTGTACTGCCCTCAGAGGGCTCGGCTGCTCCCTTGCTGGGCAGAGCCGCTCGAGGTCCAGGCTCGAGATGTCGGTGGCTCGAGCGCCTCCGGACCGGAGGCACACTTCGTTCTGTTAAGGGGAGGTAGTAGGGTGGTTGTGTGGGACGAGGTTTGCAGCCGGGGGCCGCGTTGTCGTTGGACAGGTCGTGACGCCACCCATGGTGACGGGATGCACCACCGCTGCGGCTGGAGTGAAGGGGGGCTCCCGGGATCGGTGTTGTGGGTGCAGCCTGGATGTTAGCCCCTCCATGGGTAGGGGCGGTGTGCCCCGGGGCCCGGTGGGACGGGCGATGATGTTGGGGTGCAGGGTGCCGTGCTGCGGTGCGGTGTCGTGCTTGGATGGCCCTGGTGTACTCACTATTAATTCACACTCGGAGTCACTGGTAAACCAAAGTTCAGATATGGTCGGGTCCCGCAGCCGGCTGCTTGTGTCCCTTGTGAGGCTGATGGTGGTCCCTTTCCCTTGCACCTTCTGTTTTGACTTTCGGCTCCCCTGCCTGAGCAGTGGTAGCCCGCTCCCCGGCGGTTAGCTGCCGGAAGAGCCCTCGGTTTCCCGCAGGCGATGGCCTGTCGGATGTTTGGCCCTTGGCGGTGGCTCTCACCCGGTATCGGTGGGCTGTTGCCTTCTTTCGGGACTTTGGGTGAGGATGAACCCGTGAGGTCCAGACTGCAATCAGTGAATTTGCCTAAACTCAGTGGCTTCTAAGCTAGGACGGGGTCTGAGTACCCGGTTACTGGTGCTCCGATTAGCTGTTGACTCCCCGGTTCAGGTCCGGCGGGTTCCAACCCTGGCCCGGTCCCTACGGTTCCGCCAGTCGCTATACCGGTACTCCTGCAGGCGGCCACCACCGCCTGCCTGCCTGACGTTTCGGGGACCCCAGGCTCCAACCCGGGTCCCTGACAGCTTTACTCCTCTACACCTCCTGTCACTGTCACACTCCAAACTCAACTCCTCTCTTTTTATTTCCTGCCTCAAGACAGTAGTCTCCTCGGTGGGAGTGCCTTTACGCCTGACTCCGCAACCTGGTGTCCCTACTTGCCCTGAGGGAGGGATCAGGTCTCCCTTTCTGGTGACGGGTGTGTCCTCACAAGGGATGGGGGTATGTGTGTGGTGTGGAGGTTGTTGTTACCTGTGACCCCTGGGGTCCAGGGCGTTACACTGGCTCTGTATGTAATAATAACTCAGTCCTGTAATAACGTGTCTGTCCTGGCCCTGTATGTAATGATGGCCCAGTCCTGTAATAACGTGTCTGTCCTGCCCCTGTATGTAATAATGTCCCTGTCCTGGGCCCTGTATGTAATAATGTCACTGTATGTAATAATGGCCTTGTCCTGTAATAACATGTCTGTCCTGGCCCTGTATGTAATAATGTCCCTGTCCTGGGACCTCTATGTAATAATAATGTCAATAGTTATGTTATAATGTCCCGTCATGGGCGCTTCATACAATAATGTCTCTGGTTATGTAATAAATGTCACCGTCCTGACGCTTTCCTCAAACACATTTAAACACAAGAATTAAACAATTCCTCACACCTTTCGTTGATCCTGCAGCGAGCAGCTTCTTCTTTCTCCTCCATAATGGACGCAAAAGGGATGGTGAGCGGCAACTGGTAGTGATTTCATGCATTGTATGTGACGGGCATGCCAATGTCAGCTGCTGGCCTCTGATAGGCCTGCGGTCACTACAACACATTAAGCTGCAGAGAGGGAAAACGCTGGCAGCCGCCTAACTCCATCGGCCTCGCCATGGCCTCCCCCTCTGCTACCATGATCATTATGCCCCTGCAGATATTATATACAGATATTATATACAGGATAATATTCGGCGGTATAATATCTGATGCTCTGTAGTTATCACATATTGTTCACCAATACAGTTGCAAAAATCTATTAGCAGGACCCTGGTCCAGCAGCCACATCAGTAGTCCGTGGCCACCAGATGAGGACCCTGCGGACCTCCTCCTACCTACCAGCATCTCCTCCTCTTTTGATTTGCAGTCCTGTACCATTTATTTGACATCAGGACAGGTTACAAATTAAATGAAAAGCCAAGTGTGTCAGTAGGTAGGAGGGTTCTCAGGTGAGAGGCACAGAATACTGACCTGGCCCCTAACCAGAATCCTGCAAAGTAATTCACTTTCTATGTATACCAGCCATATATCCTCCTATATACTGTGTGTACAGACATCCGATGTTATATACAGATAATATGCGGCTGGTATAATATCTGATGTCTGTACTCATATACCATCACATATTATCCCATATACAGTCATATGAAAAAGTTTGGGCACCCCTATTAATGTTAACCTTTTTCATTTATAACAATTTGTGGTTTTGCAACAGCTATTTCAGTTTCATATATCTAATAACTAGTGATGAGCGAGTACTAAAAAGCTCGGGTGCTCGAAGCTCGGGCCGAGCCTCCCAAGATACTCGTGTACTCGGCCCGAGCAACGAGCCCAATGTTATCCTATGGGAGACCCGAGTATTTTTGTGAAATGACCTCCCGGCAGCATGGAGAAACCCTAAAAATGTCACAAAAGTCTCAGAAGAGTGCTCAAATGACATGGCAACAGCATGGGGAAGACCCCTTGAAGCATTTATCACTCAAAAGTCACAGCTGTGAACAATTTTGTCCGCGTTTTACGCCATTTTTACGGACTCACCAGAAAACCTTCCAAAATGACCCCAAAATGATTTTTCATGGCGGAAATGTTAAGGGCACATACCCAATAGTGAGATAGAGCTGGTGTATGTTACTTTTTGAGATCAATACATGAAAGATTTTACGTGAAAACATTGTGTGGCACTCCGATGTCCCTGAGAAGAGACGTACATGAAGGCCTCTTGAGTCTAATGTGCCCATTTTGAGGAAGTGAGTCTTTGTAGTATTTTCCTTTGCCAGGGCAGTCCTAAATTGTGAGGTTCACCAATGCCCCTGCATACAGACGTGCATGAGGGCCTCAAAACATTAAGTGTCCATTGTCAGGAAGTGGGTGTATTATAGTATAGCCCTTAGGCAGGGCAGCCAAAAATTGGGAGGCTCCACATTGTCCCTGGGTAGAGACGTGCATGATGGCCTTTAAACCTGAAGTGCCCATTGTAAGGAAGTGGGTCTATTTCAGTATAGCCCTTTGCCAGGGCAGCCAAAAATTGGGAGGCTCCACATTGTCCCTGGGTAGAGACGTGCATGAGGGCCTCAAAACATTAAGTGTCCATTGTCAGGAAGTGGGTGTATTATAGTATAGCCCTTAGGCAGGGCAGCCAAAAATTGGGAGGCTCCACATTGTCCCTGGGTAGAGACGTGCATGATGGCCTTTAAACCTGAAGTGCCCATTGTAAGGAAGTGGGTCTATTTCAGTATAGCCCTTTGCCAGGGCAGCCAAAAATTGGGAGGCTCCACATTGTCCCTGGGTAGAGACGTGCATGATGGCCTTTAAACCTGAAGTGCCCATTGTAACGAAGTGGGTCTATTTCAGTATAGCCCTTTGCCAGGGCAGCCAAAAATTGGGAGGCTCCACATTGTCCCTGGGTAGAGACGTGCATGAGGGCCTCAAAACATTAAGTGTCCATTTTAAGGAAGTGGGTGTATTTCAGTATAGCCCTTAGGCAGGGCAGCCAAAAATTGGGAGGCTCCACATTGTCCCTGGATAGAGACGTGCATGATGGCCTTTAAACCTGAAGTGCCCATTGTAAGGAAGTGGGTCTATTTCAGTATAGCCCTTTGCCAGGGCAGCCAAAAATTGGGAGGCTCCACATTGTCCCTGGGTAGAGACGTGCATGAGGGCCTCAAAACATTAAGTGTCCATTGTCAGGAAGTGGGTGTATTATAGTATAGCCCTTAGGCAGGGCAGCCAAAAATTGGGAGGCTCCACATTGTCCCTGGGTAGAGACGTGCATGATGGCCTTTAAACCTGAAGTGCCCATTGTAAGGAAGTGGGTCTATTTCAGTATAGCCCTTTGCCAGGGCAGCCAAAAATTGGGAGGCTCCACATTGTCCCTGGGTAGAGACGTGCATGATGGCCTTTAAACCTGAAGTGCCCATTGTAATGAAGTGGGTCTATTTCAGTATAGCCCTTTGCCAGGGCAGCCAAAAATTGGGAGGCTCCACATTGTCCCTGGGTAGAGACGTGCATGAGGGCCTCAAAACATTAAGTGTCCATTTTAAGGAAGTGGGTGTATTTCAGTATAGCCCTTAGGCAGGGCAGCCAAAAATTGGGAGGCTCCACATTGTCCCTGGATAGAGACGTGCATGATGGCCTTTAAACCTGAAGTGCCCATTGTAAGGAAGTGGGTCTATTTCAGTATAGCCCTTTGCCAGGGCAGCCAAAAATTGGGAGGCTCCACATTGTCCCTGGGTAGAGACGTGCATGAGGGCCTCAAAACATTAAGTGTCCATTTTAAGGAAGTGGGTGTATTATAGTATAGCCCTTAGGCAGGGCAGCCAAAAATTGGGAGGCTACACGTTGTCCCTGGGTAGAGACGTGCATGAGGGCCTCAAAACATTAAGTGTCCATTTTAAGGAAGTGGGTGTATTTCAGTATAGCCCTTAGGCAGGGCAGCCAAAAATTGGGAGGCTACACGTTGTCCCTGGGTAGAGACGTGCATGAGGGCCTCAAAACATTGTTCCCATTGCAAAGGAGCGGGTCTCCTGTCGTTGTAATGTCCATTCTGCAAAGAATGGGCGAAAAAATTTACCACTGGGGGTATACCTGAAACAAAGACCTAACTATTGTAACGGTCATCATGATGGCGCATGAGGAGAAGGAGGAGCAGTCCAGCGATTATCCAAAGTCGAGAAGTGTACCCATGGGTGAGTGGAGGTACATGGCAAACTTTAAATTCCGCTCTCATTTGCTGGTGGTGTGGTGAAGTCTGGCCCAATCCAACCCTTGTTCATCTTTATCAGAGTCAGCCTGTCAGCATTTTCAGTTGACAGGCGGGTGCGTTTATCTGTAATGATTCCACCTGCGGCACTAAAAACACGCTCTGACAAAACGCTAGCAGCAGGGCAGGCCAGGACTTCCAAGGCGTAGAGAGCCAATTCATGCCACGTGTCCAGCTTGGATACCCAATAATTGTAAGGCACAGAGGAATGTCGGAGTACAGTTGTTCGATCTGCAAGGTACTCCTTCAGCATCTGGGCAAACTTAGGATTTCTTGTGGCACTACCCCGCACCTCAGGGGCTGTGGTACGTGAGGGGCTGAGAAAACTGTCCCACATCTTAAAGACTGTTCCCCTACCTCTGGCGGATTGGACTTGTGCCTCTCTCGGCTGTACGCCTCGGTTGTCCACTGATTCCTGACCTATGCCGCTAGCGTTTTGTGAGGGGAATGCTTTGCCTACTTCCGTGAGTATGGCCTTCCGAAACTGCTGCATTTTGGTTGACCTCTCCTCCACGGGAATAAGAGACAAAAAGTTCTCCTTGTAGCGTGGGTCTAACAGTGTTACCAACCAGTAATGATTGTCGGCCAAGATGTTCTTAACGCGAGGGTCACGAGACAGGCAGCTTACCATAAAGTCAGCCATGTGCGCCAGACTCTTAACAGCCAGGACTTCAGTAGCCTGACCAACAAGATGACTGAACATGCTGTCCTCCTCCTCCTCCTCCTCCTCCTCCTCCTCCTCCTCCTCATCTACCCTGTCCTCTGGCCAGCCACGCTGAATCGAGGATATGACTGGTGTGCATGTCATATCCTCAATTTGGCCGGAGAGTTGCTCCATGTCTTCATCCTCCTCCTCGTCATAGTCCTCCACTGCACGTTGTGATGAGACGAGGCTGGGCTGTGTGTTATCACCCACACCCACTACTGTTTCTTGCTGCAACTCATCGCGCTCCGCCTGCAATGCATCATGTTTGTTTTTCAGCAGGGACCGTTTTAGAAGGCAGAGTAGCGGTATGGTGACGCTAATAATGGCGTCATCACCACTCACCATCTTGGTGGAGTCCTCAAAGTTTTGGAGGATGGTACATAGGTCTGACATCCATCTCCACTCCTCAGGTGTTATGTGTGGAGTTTGACCCATTTCCCGACGGCTTAGGTGATGCAGGTACTCAACAACTGCCCTCTTCTGCTCACATATCCTGACCAACATGTGCAGAGTTGAATTCCAACGCGTGGGGACATCACACACCAGTCTGTGAGCCGGAAGATGCAAACGGCGCTGAAAGCCGGCAAGGCCGGCTGAAGCAGTAGGTGACTTTCGAAAATGTGCAGACAGGCGGCGAACTTTTACCAGCAGATCAGACAGCTCTGGGTATGACTTTATAAACCGCTGAACCACGAGGTTGAGCACATGGGCCACGCATGGAACATGTGTCAGCTGGCCTCGCCTCAAAGCCGCCACCAGGTTCCGGCCATTGTCACAAACGACCTTTCCTGGCTTTAGGTTCAGAGGTGTGAGCCAGTGATCTGCCTGCTGTTTCAGAGCTGTCCACAGCTCTTCTGCATTGTGGGGTTTGTCACCTATGCAGATTAGCTTCAGCACAGCCTGTTGCCGCTTCGCCGAGGCAGTGCTGCAGTGCTTCCAGCTTGTGACTGGTGTGGAGGGCACAGTGGATGAGGATGCGCAGGAGGAGGAGGAGGCTGAAGAGCATGACATTCCGGAGCTGTAGAGTGTGGGTGAAACACTGACTGAGGTAGGGCCTGCAAACCTTGGTGTGGGAAGGACGTGTTGCGTCCCTCGCTCAGACTGGGTCCCAGCTTCCACAATATTAACCCAGTGTGCCGTCAACGAGATGTCGCGGCCTTGCCCACAAGCACTTGTCCACGTGTCTGTGGTTAGGTGGACCTTGGGTGAAACAGCGTTGTTCAGGGCACGTGTGATGTTTTGTGACACGTGGTTATGCAACGCGGGGACGGCACACCGGGAGAAATAGTGGCGGCTGGGGACCGAGTAACGTGGGACAGCTGCCGCCATCAGGTCACGGAATGCTTCTGTCTCCACCAGCCTAAAAGGCAACATTTCCAGCGCAAGCAGTCGCGAAATGTTAGCATTTAGAACTGTGGCATGTGGGGTGTTGGCAGTGTATTTGCGCCTGCGTTCAAAGGTTTGCTGAATGGATAACTGAATGCTGCGCTGGGACAAGGACGTGCTTGATGATGGTGTTCTTTCTGCGTAGGCAACTGTAGGTGCAGGAGTGGAGGAGGCTTGTTCGCAGGCAGCATGGACAGAGGATTGGCTCGCATGCACAACCAGCGAAGACGTAGCAGTGACATCAGCAAGCACTGCTCCTCGACTCTGTTGTACTTCCCACAAAGTCGGGTGCTTGGCTGACATGTGCCTGATCATGCTGGTGGTGGTCAGGCTGCTAGTTTTGGTACCCCTGCTGATGCTGGCACGGCAGGTGTTGCAAATGGCCTTTTTTGAATCATCTGGATCCAACTTAAAAAACTGCCAGACTCGTGAAGACCTAACATTTGGACAGGCACCTTGTGTCGTCGTGTTGTTCCGGGGAACGGTTGCCTGACTTCTGCCTGGGGCCACCACCCTGCTTCTTACTGCCTGTTGTGATGCTACGCCTCCCTCCCCCTGTGCACTGCTGTCCTCGCTCTGCATATCCTCCTGCCAGGTTGGGTCAGTTACTGGATCATCCACCACGTCGTCTTCCTCTTCCGCACCCTGCTCCTCCTCCTGACTTGCTGACAATTGTGTCTCATCATCGTCCACCACTTGTTGAGACACGTTGCCAACTTCGTGAGAACGTGGCTGTTCAAATATTTGGCCATCTGTACAGACGATCTCCTCATGACCCACTTCAATATGAGCTGGCGAGAGGCCAGAATGTGTGAATGGAAACGTGAACAGCTCTTCCGAGTGTCCAAGTGTGGGATCATTAATGTCCGAGGAGGACGTGTACTCAGCCTGGTGGTAGGAAGGAGGATCAGGTTCAGAAATGTGCGGTGCAGTATCACGGCTACTGACACTTGACCGTGTGGAAGACAGAGTGTTTGTGGTGGTGCCAATCTGACTGGAAGCATTATCCGCTATCCAACTAACAACCTGTTGACACTGGTCTTGGTTCAAGAGCGGTGTACTGCTGCGGTCCCCAAGAATTTGGGACAGGACGTGCGAGCGACTAGATGTGGCCCTTTGTTGTGGCGAAATTAGAGCTTGCCCACGACCTCGGCCTCTGCCTGCACCACCATCACGTCCACTTCCTTGTTCCTTGCCAATGCCCTTGCGCATTTTGCAATGCTGTGCACTGCTGACGTGTATATTCACTACTTGTGCGTTATATCAAAGTTTCTGGAAATTGCACACAAGTGCACCTGTACGCTGCCACCGACAGGCACACACGTGCGGTTTTAAAAACCAAGCACGGACGCAATAATAACCTAACACAGGTTTTAGGAGCAAAAATTAAGAACTCTGACACTATCAGCCACTGCTGACTGACGTGTATTATACACTACACTTGTGCGTTATATAATAGTTTGGTAAACGCACACCAGTGCACCTGTACGCTGCCACCAACAGGCACACACGTGCGGTTTTAAAAACCAAGCACGGACGCAATAATAACCTAACACAGGTTTTAGGAGCAAAAATTAAGAACTCTGACACTATCAGCCACTGCTGACTGACGTGTATTATACACTACACTTGTGCGTTATATAATAGTTTGGTAAACGCACACCAGTGCACCTGTACGCTGCCACCAACAGGCACACACGTGCGGTTTTAAAAACCAAGCACGGACGCAATAATAACCTAACACAGGTTTTAGGAGCAAAAATTAAGAACTCTGACACTATCAGCCACTGCTGACTGACGTGTATTATACACTACACTTGTGCGTTATATAATAGTTTGGTAAACGCACACCAGTGCACCTGTACGCTGCCACCAACAGGCACACACGTGCGGTTTTAAAAACCAAGCACGGACGCAATAATAACCTAACACAGGTTTTAGGAGCAAAAATTAAGAACTCTGACACTATCAGCCACTGCTGACTGACGTGTATTATACACTACACTTGTGCGTTATATAATAGTTTGGTAAACGCACACCAGTGCACCTGTACGCTGCCACCAACAGGCACACACGTGCGGTTTTAAAAACCAAGCACGGACGCAATAATAACCTAACACAGGTTTTAGGAGCAAAAATTAAGAACTCTGACACTATCAGCCACTGCTGACTGACGTGTATTATACACTACACTTGTGCGTTATATAATAGTTTGGTAAACGCACACCAGTGCACCTGTACGCTGCCACCAACAGGCACACACGTGCGGTTTTAAAAACCAAGCACGGACGCAATAATAACCTAACACAGGTTTTAGGAGCAAAAATTAAGAACTCTGACACTATCAGCCACTGCTGACTGACGTGTATTATACACTACACTTGTGCGTTATATAATAGTTTGGTAAACGCACACCAGTGCACCTGTACGCTGCCACCAACAGGCACACACGTGCGGTTTTAAAAACCAAGCACGGACGCAATAATAACCTAACACAGGTTTTAGGAGCAAAAATTAAGAACTCTGACACTATCAGCCACTGCTGACTGACGTGTATTATACACTACACTTGTGCGTTATATAATAGTTTGGTAAACGCACACCAGTGCACCTGTACGCTGCCACCAACAGGCACACACGTGCGGTTTTAAAAACCAAGCACGGACGCAATAATAACCTAACACAGGTTTTAGGAGCAAAAATTAAGAACTCTGACACTATCAGCCACTGCTGACTGACGTGTATTATACACTACACTTGTGCGTTATATAATAGTTTGGTAAACGCACACCAGTGCACCTGTACGCTGCCACCAACAGGCACACACGTGCGGTTTTAAAAACCAAGCACGGACGCAATAATAACCTAACACAGGTTTTAGGAGCAAAAATTAAGAACTCTGACACTATCAGCCACTGCTGACTGACGTGTATTATACACTACACTTGTGCGTTATATAATAGTTTGGTAAACGCACACCAGTGCACCTGTACGCTGCCACCAACAGGCACACACGTGCGGTTTTAAAAACCAAGCACGGACGCAATAATAACCTAACACAGGTTTTAGGAGCAAAAATTAAGAACTCTGACACTATCAGCCACTGCTGACTGACGTGTATTATACACTACACTTGTGCGTTATATAATAGTTTGGTAAACGCACACCAGTGCACCTGTACGCTGCCACCAACAGGCACACACGTGCGGTTTTAAAAACCAAGCACGGACGCAATAATAACCTAACACAGGTTTTAGGAGCAAAAATTAAGAACTCTGACACTATCAGCCACTGCTGACTGACGTGTATTATACACTACACTTGTGCGTTATATAATAGTTTGGTAAACGCACACCAGTGCACCTGTACGCTGCCACCAACAGGCACACACGTGCGGTTTTAAAAACCAAGCACGGACGCAATAATAACCTAACACAGGTTTTAGGAGCAAAAATTAAGAACTCTGACACTATCAGCCACTGCTGACTGACGTGTATTATACACTACACTTGTGCGTTATATAATAGTTTGGTAAACGCACACCAGTGCACCTGTACGCTGCCACCAACAGGCACACACGTGCGGTTTTAAAAACCAAGCACGGACGCAATAATAACCTAACACAGGTTTTAGGAGCAAAAATTAAGAACTCTGACACTATCAGCCACTGCTGACTGACGTGTATTATACACTACACTTGTGCGTTATATAATAGTTTGGTAAACGCACACCAGTGCACCTGTACGCTGCCACCAACAGGCACACACGTGCGGTTTTAAAAACCAAGCACGGACGCAATAATAACCTAACACAGGTTTTAGGAGCAAAAATTAAGAACTCTGACACTATCAGCCACTGCTGACTGACGTGTATTATACACTACACTTGTGCGTTATATAATAGTTTGGTAAACGCACACCAGTGCACCTGTACGCTGCCACCAACAGGCACACACGTGCGGTTTTAAAAACCAAGCACGGACGCAATAATAACCTAACACAGGTTTTAGGAGCAAAAATTAAGAACTCTGACACTATCAGCCACTGCTGACTGACGTGTATTATACACTACACTTGTGCGTTATATAATAGTTTGGTAAACGCACACCAGTGCACCTGTACGCTGCCACCAACAGGCACACACGTGCGGTTTTAAAAACCAAGCACGGACGCAATAATAACCTAACACAGGTTTTAGGAGCAAAAATTAAGAACTCTGACACTATCAGCCACTGCTGACTGACGTGTATTATACACTACACTTGTGCGTTATATAATAGTTTGGTAAACGCACACCAGTGCACCTGTACGCTGCCACCAACAGGCACACACGTGCGGTTTTAAAAACCAAGCACGGACGCAATAATAACCTACTAACAGGTTTTTTTGGGGAGCGACAATTACAGTACAGACAAGTCAGACACTATCTGGACTGTTTTACACTGTGTACACCAGCCCCAGATATGAAGGCTGGTATACGGTCACCACTACCCTGCCTGCCTGCCTGCCTGTATACTGCTACAATAGTCCTGACAAGGACTCTTTTGGTCACTAGCCTGTATTCAGACCTGGCTATACCCTGCCTGTATATAGCAACAATAGTCCTGAGAAGGACTCTGCTACTGTACTCCGACCTGGCTATACCCTGCCTGCCTGTATACAACTAGAATAGTCCTGAGAAGGACTTTTGGTCACACTGTTTGCAGCCCTGCAACTGAAAAAGCTATAAAGGGCCGCAAAGCTTTCCCTGAATCAGCGACACTCTCCCTACACTCACTGTCAGAATAGCTGTGAGCAGAGCACAGCGCGCCGGCCGATATAAAGGCTCGGTGACGCTGTGCAGGCCGGCCAATCACTGCAATTCCACAACTAACAGGGCTGTGGCATTGCAGTGGTCTGCCAGCCAATCCCTGCATGAGGGCTGGCTCTCAAAAGAGCGCCAACATGCAGAAATGAAGACCACGAGTAAAGCACGAGTATCGCGAGATTACTCGGTCCCCGCCGAGCAGCCCGAGTACAGTGATACTCGTGCGAGTACCGAGTAGTGACAAGCATGCTCGCTCATCACTACTAATAACTGATGGACTGAGTAATATTTCTGGATTGAAATGAGGTTTATTGTACTAACAGAAAATGTGCAATCCGCATTTAAACAAAATTTGACCGGTGAAAAAGTATGGGCACCCTTATCAATTTCTTGATTTGAACACTCCTAACTACTTTTTAGTGACTTACTAAACCACTAAATTAGTTTTGTAACCGCATTGAGCTTTGAACTTCATAGGCAGGTGTATCCAATCATGAGAAAAGGTATTTAAGGTGGCCACTTGCAAGTTGTTCTCCTATTTGAGTCTCCTATGAAGAGTGGCATCATGGGCTCCTCAAAACAACTCTCAAATGATCTGAAAACAAAGATTATTCAACATAGTTGTTCAGGGGAAGGATACAAAAAGTTGCCTCAGAGATTTAAACTGTCAGTTTCCACTGTGGGGAACATAGTAAGGAAATGGAAGAACACAGGTACAGTTCTTGTTGATGCATGCCATTTTCAGATCGTGCTGGCTCCCCTCTCTCTCTGTTTGGTTGTAGTTATGCTACAAATGTCTGGTGGCTGGTCACCACCATGCTATGCACGCCTGATCTTGGTTTGCAATATATTCCTCCTGTTGGTAGCTGTACACATTCAGTTGCCTCACCCTTTCCACAGGCATTACTAATTAAGCACCATACTTGGATCTGGTCTGCCTTTATCAATGGTTGCTGTCTGGCACTGGGAGGGTCAATTCTGATATAGTCCTGGTATGTGTAGAGCTTGCTCCACATGCTGGGACCTGGGCTGGCCTCTATCCACAATTGCCTCTTTTGCAACATAGAAGCGGTTATATATACAGGTTACAGGTATGTGTGCTCCATTATGGTTCTGCTTTTAACTTTATCTAGGAGGCCGCTTGGCACATGAAATACAGAATATAGAGTAGGACCCCCCTATTGAGATTTGCCGTGACGTTGGCAGGGGTGGCTCAAAGAATTGATCAATTATTTGCTAAAAATCTCATTTATATTACAGTACAGTTGGAATAAATCTGTGAATTTGCACTTTCTATATGATGCATGCCATTTTCAGATCGTGCTGGCTCCCCTCTCTCTCTGTTTGGTTGTAGTTATGCTACAAATGTCTGGTGGCTGGTCACCACCATGCTATGCACGCCTGATCTTGGTTTGCAATATATTCCTCCTGTTGGTAGCTGTACACATTCAGTTGCCTCACCCTTTCCACAGGCATTACTAATTAAGCACCATACTTGGATCTGGTCTGCCTTTATCAATGGTTGCTGTCTGGCACTGGGAGGGTCAGTTCTGATATAGTCCTGGTATGTGTAGAGCTTGCTCCACATGCTGGGACCTGGGCTGGCCTCTATCCACAATTGCCTCTTTTGCAACATAGAAGCGGTTATATATACAGGTTACAGGTATGTGTGCTCCATTATGGTTCTGCTTTTAACTTTATCTAGGAGGCCGCTTGGCACATGAAATACAGAATATAGAGTAGGACCCCCCTATTGAGATTTGCCGTGACGTTGGCAGGGGTGGCTCAAAGAATTGATCAATTATTTGCTAAAAATCTCATTTATATTACAGTACAGTTGGAATAAATCTGTGAATTTGCACTTTCTATATGATGCATGCCATTTTCAGATCGTGCTGGCTCCCCTCTCTCACAGTTCTTGTTAAGCCCAGAAGTGGCAGGCCAAGAAAAATATCAGAAAGGCAGAGGAAGAATGGTGAGAACAGTCAAGGACAATCCACAGACCACCTCCAAAGACCTGCAGCATCATCTTGCTGCAGATGGTGTCAATGTGCATCGGTCAACAATACAGCGCATGTTGCACAAGGAGAAGCTGTATGGGAGAGTGATGCGAAAGAAGCCGTTTCTGCAAGCACGCCACAAACAGAGTCGCCTGAGGTATGCAAGAGCACATTTGGACAAGCCAGTAACATTTTGGAAGAAGGTCCTGTGGACTGATGAAACAAAGATTGATTTGTTTGGTCATAGAAAAAGGCGTTATGCATGGAGGCCAAAAAACACGGCATTCCAAGAAAAGCACTTGCTACCCACAGTAAAACTTGGTGGAGATTCCATCATGCTTTGGGGCTGTGTGGCCAATGCCGGCACCGGGAATCTAGTTAAAGTTGAGGGTCGCATGGATTCAACTCAGTATCAGCAGATTCTTGACAATAATGTGCAAGAATCAGTGGCGAAGTTGAAGTTATGCAGGGGATGGATATTTCAGCAAGACAATGATCCAAAACACCGCTTCAAATCTACTCAGGCATTCATGCAGAGGAACAATTACAATGTTCTGGAATGGCCATCCCAGTCCCCAGACCTGAATATCATTGAAAATCTGTGGGATGATTTGAAGCGTGCTGTCCATGCTCGGTGACCATCAAACTTAACTGAACTGGAAGTGTTTTGTAAACAGGAATGGTCAAATATACCTTCATTCAGGAACTCATTAAAAGTTACAGGAAGCGACTAGAGGCTGTTATTTTTGCAAAAGGAGGATCTACAAAATATTAATGTCACTTTTATGTTGAGGTGCCCATACTTTTGCACCGGTCAAATTTTGTTTAAATGTGGATTGCACATTTTCTGTTAGTACAATAAACCTCATTTCAATCCAGAAATATTACTCAGTCCATCAGTTATTAGATATATGAAACTGAAATAGCTGTTGCAAAAACCCAAATTGTTATAAAGAAAAAAGGTTAACATTAATAGGGGTGCCAAAACTTTTTCATATGACTGTATGACATCCAATGTCTGTAGTCACAGCAGATTATACACCATCACATATTCTCCTATATAGTGGATGTAATATACTATGTGCACAGACATCCTATGGCATATACAGTATTATATGTCACTCTTATATTCTATACTATGATGTTTTTCATTGGGGTGGAGTTTGTATACAATGGTGACTTGGTGGTGCGAGTATATTTGGGGGAAAGAAAACCACAAAAAGGTGTTCAGAGGTCCAGTAACTATGCAGTACTATGTGTGCCCACCTTTTCTCCAGGTACTTGCTTTACTGCACTTCCAAAAACAGGACCCTGTTATAAAGATAGTAACACAGAGGCATAATGTGCACTACGTCTGACCACGGCAATCTATGGCTCTGCAGAGAGGGACCTTTTCATTCCTTTTCTGTGTTTTTTGTTTTTTACATGTACTCACTTGGTCAATTGCTGCAACTGTAATGTGAACAAACCCTAGGCAGGATTTACACAATATTTCCAGATGTAACCAGGTCCACTACAAAGAAATGATATACGCTTTAAAGAACTCCCCCCTCCCCCCCAAACCTGTGTATATGTGTAGTGTAGTTTAGTGTCAGTGTGTTACTATACTACCCTTCCTCTGTCTTCTACAGTATACAGTGCTTTTCTGCACCTCTTGTGAGTCACGTGACAGCGATTCAGACTCTCCGGATAACGATGCCTGATCGGAAGTAACCTTTACAATGTAAGTCTATGGGGCCTCGTTCTGAGCCTTTTGTTGGACAACCATAGATTTACATTGTGAAAGTTACTTCCCAGAGAACAGTGTGACCAGGAAAGTCTGCAAAGTCTGGATACGAAAAAGTAAAAAAATGCAATAGGTTTTTCCACAGCATTTTTAAAGCCTTCTGGTGAATAAAACACATTTTTTTAAACATGTACTGTAGACAAAGCTCACATGTAATCCACACCCCAATATTGAAAAATGTGGATTTTTACTGCCAAGAAAGTAGATTTTGATTACTGAGAAAGTAAACACAGCAAAAATACTGCATGTGAATATAACCTAAGCTTGATTTTGGTGCCATATCTGTGTAGTAGTAGACTTAGTTCTTTAAATGCTACTTTGATCAGATTCACACATGCACATTTGAATATTTGGTGAGTTTTTACCTTTTCCTCTGATTGTCCAGGTGTGATTTTGACTTAAATATACTGAGGTAAAAACTCACCAAATACGCAACATGTGCACATAGCCTATGTAATTAACTTGGTTGTAGTACCATTTCTGTGTAATAAGCGTCAGCGTGAAGATGTTTCGGTATAGAGTCTGATATATTGAGCCCACCTCAATGGTGAATATATAATAAAGATGGGCCGCTGATCATGGGCCACTGCTGTGTGCTTGCCCCCCAGGCCAAAATTTGCCAGCCAGCCCCTGCTTTGGAATATGGCAATCTCACTGATGAAACTTTGATGGTAAAAACTCACACGCTGGCACTGATTCATCAAGATCGTCAATTTTTTTCACTGGTGTTGATGAGGGGGTATTGGAGTCAGATGCCCCTGATTCATGATAGCATGTACATCACAGAATTATCCCCAAGAGATGAGGCCTTATCCAGATCCAACTCCATTATGAGGGTAGAAATAAAGACATAGCTGCTTCACCCTTGTGTAAATAGGTTTTATTTCTCATGTAGACATCCATGTGAAAGTAGAACCACAACATTAGGCCATCTGATTTACTGATACATGAAAATCTACTTCTCAGCAGCGATCAAGATGGAAGTCAGAACATCAGACCCGCTCAGTATATAAAGTGTGTACTAGGAGTGTGTATAATAAGCACTGCACATTGTCTTATAAGATGGTGAACCGGCAAACTGGGGGCTATAAAACAACTTCTGAGATCCACACTTTTGATTATCATAGAATTATATACCGTATTTTTCATTCACGGTGACATAGCCGAAGATCGTACATTCATAGGGGTTCTTCCTAAATGAGATATAAACAGTATGAAAGCCCCAGAAATTACAGACACTTATTTAAAGACCATTGACCATTTAAACTCAGGACATTATATGATATTAAACTTCAACAATCATCCTTTACAATTGTGATTACCAAAAAGTAAGAATAGAAAAATAAACTCCAATGAAGATTTCATGTTATTCCCTATACTTCCAGTGGGCAGCTGTGACTGTGGACATGAGGGTGTCTGTACTGGGCCGAGTCAATGTCAATCGCTCTTCCCTGTAGAATTATCTTCAGACAACCTGAGAATCGCACTCCGGGCTCAGCTTGTTCTGCAAACACAAGAGAATTTGGAAGTTAGAGTGACTAAGGTCAGGTATTTCGGTCTGAGTGCTATCGATGAAAAAAACAGACAGCTCTCGGATAGTGATGGGCGGACTCAAAGATAACCGGGATCGGTGGGTCTAACCGGGTTAAAAAAAATGGACAGCACTCAGACCAATGTTATTCAATGTTGCAGGGCAGAAGACCAATTTTTCTCAATGAGAATCTGTGTGTGAGAAAAAAATGGCCAACTTTTCTGGTTGAAAATGAGACCAATTTCTTAGTGTCATGTGAGCCTAAAGCCTGCTTTACACCCTACGATTCTGCATACGATTTCGTATTGCAATCGTAACTGCCCCCATTGTATGTGTGGCATGTTCAATTTGTTGAATGTGTCGCACAAACGATTAACCCCCCGTCACACGTACTTACCTTCCATACGACCGCGATGTGGGCAGCGAACGTCCACTTCCTGGAGTGGGAGGGACGTTCGGTGTCACATCGACGTCACGCGGCAGCCGGCCAATCGAAGCGGAGGGGCGGAGATAAGCGGCCCGTAAACATCCCGCCCACCTTCTTGCTTCCGCATTACCGGCCGGGAGCCGCAGGACGCAGGTAAGATCTGTTCATCGTTCCCGGTGTGTCACACACTGCGATGTGTGCTACCCCGGATACGATGAACAACCTGTCGTTCAATTTATGAGAAATGAACGACGTGCATGCGATGAACGTTTTACCGTTCAATCGCAATCGCACGTAGCTGTTACACACTACAATGTACCTTACAATGCCGGATGTGCGTCACTTACGACGTGACCCCGTCGACACATTGTAAGATATATTGTAGTGTGTAAAGCGGGCTTTAGTTTCAGTGATCTAGTGGTCTGGATGCCCAAAAGGTTTTCATAGACCATAGCAGCAGCCCTATAGGGGTATGTGCACACCGAGTTTTTCAAGAGGAAACATTAGGAAACACCAGCATTTTTTTTCCCATTGCAACTTTTTATGTTGTTTATTTACATTTCCTTGCCTCCTTTTTGACATTTTCATTCTACAATGAAAACCTCAAAAACATAGAATGTCTTTAGGAGTGGTTAAAAGATCTCATTCTTTTAAGAGTTCAGATGACACTTCTTGAAGCTGTTTTCAGAACAGAATCTGCCTGATAAAGACTTTTGCTTGCACAAAGCCTGAATAGTCAGACACCCAACAATCAGTAATGACCTCACTTTATCAGATCAGCAATTTCTTTAACACCTCCAAGTTCCTTAGCACTTAAAAAAAATATAAAGAAATTAAGTAAAATATAATGGGAAAAAAAGACTAACATATATATATATATACAGTGCCTACAAGTAGTATTTAACCCCCTGCAGATTTAGCAGGTTTACACATTCGGAATTAACTTGGCATTGTGACATTTGGACTGTAGATCAGCCTGGAAGTGTGAAATGCACTGCAGCAAAAAAGAATGTTATTTCTTTTTTCTTTTAAATTGAGAAAAGTTTATTCAGAGGGTCATTTATTATTCAACCCCTCAAACCACCAGAATTCTGTTTGGTTCCCCTAAAGTATTAAGAAGTATTTCAGGCACAAAGAACAATGAGCTTCACATGTTTGGATTAATTATCTCTTTTTCCAGCCTTTTCTGACTAATTAAGACCCTCCCCAAACTTGTGAACAGCACTCATACATGGTCAACATGGGAAAGACAAAGGAGCATTCCAAGGTGATCAGAGACAAGATCGTGGAGGGCCTTGGATCGTTACAAGGCTGGCAAGGGGTACAAAACCCTTTCCAAGGAGTTGGGCCTACCTGTCTCCACTGTTGAGAGCATCATCCGGAAGTGTAAGGCTTATGGAACTACTGTTAGCCTTCCACGGCCTGGACAGCCTTTGAAAGTTTCCTCCTGTGCCGAGGCCAGGCTTGTCCGAAGAGTCAAGGCTAACCCAAGGACAACAAGGAAGGAGCTCCGGGAAGATCTCATGGCAGTGGGGACATTGGTTTCAGTCAATACCATAAGTAACGTACTCCACCGCAATGGTCTCCGTTCCAGACGAGCCCGTAAGGTACCTTTACTTTCAAAGCGTCATGTCAAGGCTCGTCTACAGTTTGCTCATGATCACTTGGAGGACTCTAAGACAGACTGGTTCAAGGTTCTCTGGTCTGATGAGACCAAGATCGAGATCTTTGGTGCCAACCACACACGTGACGTTTGGAGACTGGATGGCACTGCATACGACCCCAAGAATACCATCCCTACAGTCAAGCATGGTGGCGGCAGCATCATGCTTTGGGGCTGTTTCTCAGCCAAGGGGCCTGGCCATCTGGTCCGCATCCATGGGAAGAACCTGGAGATTTTGGCCAAGAACCTCCGCTCCTCCATCGAGGATCTTAAGATGGGTCGTCATTTCATCTTCCAACAAGACAACGACCCAAAGCACACAGCCAAGAAAACCAAGGCCTGGTTCAAGAGGGAAAAAATCAAGGTGTTGCAGTGGCCTAGTCAGTCTCCTGACCTTAACCCAATTGAAAACTTGTGGAAGGAGCTCAAGATTAAAGTCCACATGAGACACCCAAAGAACCTAGATAACTTGGAGAAGATCTGCATGGAGGAGTGGGCCAAGATAACTCCAGAGACCTGTGCCGGCCTGATCAGGTCTTATAAAAGACGATTATTAGCTGTAATTGCAAACAAGGGTTATTCCACAAAATATTAAACCTAGGGGTTGAATAATAATTGACCCACACTTTTATGTTGAAAATTTATTAAAATTTAACTGAGCAACATAACTTGTTGGTTTGTAAGATTTATGCATCTGTTAATAAATCCTGCTCTTGTTTGAAGTTTGCAGGCTCTAACTTATTTGCATCTTATCAAACCTGCTAAATCTGCAGGGGGTTGAATACTACTTGTAGGCACTGTATATATACTGTATAAAGTAAAACTGTTCTTAAGGGGGCTTTACACACTACAACATCGCTAATGCGATCTCGTTGGGGTCACGGAATTCGTGACACACATCCGGCCGCATTAGCGATGCCGTTGCGTGTGACACCTATGAGCGATTTTGCATCGTCACAAAAACGTGCAAAATCGCTCATCGGTGACATGGGGGTCCATTCTCGATTATCGTTACTGCAGCAGTAACGAAGTTGGTCCTCGTTCCTGCGGCAGCACACATCAGTACGTATGACGCCGCAGGAACGAGGAACCTCTCCTTACCTGCCTCCCGGCCGCTATGCAGAAGGAAGGAGGTGGGCGGGATGTTACGTCCCGCTCATCTCCGCCCCTCCGCTGCTATAGGGTGGCGGTTCAGTGACGCTGCTGTGACGTCGCTGTGATGCCGCACGGACCGCCCCCTTAGAAAGGAGGCGGTTCGCCGGTCACAGCGACGTCGCCGGGCAGGTAAGTATGTGTGACTGCTCTGGGCGATGTTGTGCGCCACGGGCAGCGATTTGCCCGTGTCGCACAACAGATGGGGGCGGGTACCCACACTAGCAATATCGGTACCGATATCGCAGTGTGTAAAGTGGCATTAAGTCTTAAAACGTGGGCATGAAAAACTTTTTGCAATACATTTTTCATTTTTTTTTTAAAAAAGAAACACCCATAATTTTTTTTATGCATCTACTTTGTGTTCATGCATGTAATGTAGTATGAGTGTATTAACCTACTCACCGCTGCTCTCTCCGGTGTTCAGTATCGTTCTTTTCTGCTTCTGAGTGACGTCACCACAATTCCAACTAGCCGGCTCATTCTATGCTCTATGTGTGAGACAGAAGTCTCTTTTACAAAATCAATATACGGGACCCTGTTCTGATACTTCCGGGACACACAGAGAGCAGCATGTCCCGGTGAGTCTCTGAAGAGGGGTGATGTCACTCAGAAGACGAGAAGAATGATGGTAGGTGAGGATATTAATACACTCACACTACATGACATGCACATACATACATATTTAATGAACAAAAAACGTAATGCGAGTACTCCTTTAAAGAGAAACTAATCCTTTCATATATATTTTTTTACATTTTAGTCTTTCTCTTTATTGCCAACAGATTAATGACGGTCCAGATTCTTAGCCCCAAAGAGCACTCAAAAGCCCCTATGAAGTGCATAGCTACTGCCTGAGCACATGCATACAGCAGACAGGGTATTTTTGAGCAATCGCGGGGGCTATGGCCTGGATTCCCACCAAATTGCTGGCAATTAATAGGACAAAACAAAAAAAGTATCAAAGGTTTCTTCTTTAACCTTTAAAATAGTTAAAAAAAACCCCAACATATAAGTTTCTTATCGCTGCTATCATACTAAGGCCACGTTCACACATTTAGTATTTGGTCAGTATTTTACATTAAAAGTTTTTTAAGCCAAAACCAGGAGTGGAACAATCAGAGGAAAAGTAGAAACACTTCACCACTTCTGCATTTATCACCCCCTCCTGGTTTTGGCTACAACTACCAAGGAGGTAAAATACTGACCAAATACTGAACGTGTAAACGTGGCTAACCTGAAGAATCCTGTTACCTAGTCTTTTTTTTTTTTTTTTTACAGCACGTGCAAACTCCGTAGAGATCAACCCCCCCAAAAAACAAATGACAAAATTGCATTGCTTTTTCATAATTTAAGCACATTTGGATTTTTTTTCCTATTTTGCAGAACAATATAAGGTGAAATTAATGTGGTCATTGAAACCTACAACTTGTTCTGCCAAGAACAAGTCCCCATATGGTTATAGCGACAGAAAAATCAAGGTATGGCTCTTGAAAGGAGAGGAAAAAAAATGAAAGTTCCAAAATTAATATTGGCCGGAGCAGGAGGGGTTAAAAGGTTGTCCAATTCTTACATTTTGGTAACCTATCCTTAGGTAGATCCTCAATATTTAATTGCAGGAAGTACTCCTCCCTGTGGTGTTTTAAGGCCATGTGCACACGGTGAGTATTTGGGGAGTTTCTTACGTCAGTATTTGTAGCTAAAAGTAGGAGTGGAACAATCAGAGGAAAAATATTATAGAAACATGGGCACCACTTCTGTTTTTTATACCCACTTCTGATTGTGTCTTACAAATTCTGAGGTAAAAATCTCACCAACGTGGCCTAAAAGTGTCAAGTTGCTTCTGGGCTAGACTAAAGAACCCCAGTGCAACAATGTTTAGTTTAAACCTGGATGTGGACTGGCCGTTGTGGACAGTTACCTGAAGTGCCTCCGATAGAAAGTTGAGAATCATGATCGAGCCATATGTTTTCCAAAGCCTTGAAGTCTGCTGGCAAAATATCCATAGATGACGAGACCTCACTGGTACTCAAGACAACTTGATTGGACCTGATGACAACATTCACAGTGTGCCAGGCTTTTAGACATAAGCCAGGTGGGAACTTCAATGAATGTGCCAATTTTCCCAGTAAGGAAACTTCCAGGACCTGAAGACAATGACATAATATAATAAATAGATTGTAGACTGAGTACATCTAATAACATAGATGTGTTAGAAAAAATAAGGGATTGTTACCCGCTTTTCCAAATCCAAGGTTATTGTCAGTGCAAAAACGTTCCCTGCTCCGGTCAGACCCAGAAGGACCCCGCCGTCTTCTAGTACTCGGAAGGAGAGCTGGACGGTCAGTTTCCAGGAATCTTTGTTCTTCGCTGGAAACACTAAAATCAAAAATTAGAGCTATTAAAGTGGTATTCCACAATAGACATTTATATCATTCATTCTAATGGCGAGGACAAAAGTTGGGGGATCAGGTATGGCACTCCTTATATAACAGCTTCTACGGGAAAGCTCTTGAATTTACAACCACTTTCTCTGGAGCAACGTGGGAAATGGAACTCCCGACACATAGACTTTTATCATATCACCAATGTATTTTTAAAAAAATATTTGATTTAAAAAATAAATAAATAAATAGAAAACCCTACCTGCCAATAATTCCTAAAGGAGTTGTCTCATGTAGGCACCTATCTATATGCCCTATTCACAGACCAGCTGGATGAGCCACCTGGCTGAACAAGACTCACTGGTAAAGAAGTGTTACACCGAGGGTGTTGGGACAACTCCAAACTTAAATTCTTTAAAGGGGTTCACCTTTGAAGACATTTTTTTAACGGAAATGCATGTATTTGGGGCTTAAAAATAATTTTACAATTGGGTTTCAACAAAAAGTTTGCACCATTTGCTTTTTATACTCGGTCCTGCACTGTCGATCACTAGCTGTAGAAAAGGGTAGAGAATCCAATAGTGAACTCATTTTAACAGGAGAGGTAGGAACTCTCTTATCTGTCTTTTACTGAGTTCATCTCGGCTGATTTATGACCACAGAGAAGGTCTTGTCAAAACCTGTAAAAGCGAAATGAGTCAAAAGTTTTATTAAAATTCAATTATAAAAATTAATTTTTAGCCCCACATCCATGTAGGTATATAACAAATGTCCCCAAAGGTGAACAACTCATTTAAAATGTGTGCATAAGAGGACAACTCACGAGCAGGTTTGAAGGTAGCATAGCCATTAGCAGGAAAGAAAGCTCCGGGTTCTTCATCTTGGAAGCAACGCCGGTACTCGTCCGTCTCCATTGCACTGTCCAGGGTTTCTGTGTTTTTTTTCACCCAGGCCCAATTGCGCAAACAGCCATCCAGATGGGGAATCAACTAGAGGGAAGGAGCACATGGTGCCATCATTAACTCTCCTCTAGCGTGTTGTATTATTACTAAGGTGTTGTACATCATTGGTTGATATGTATGGATCTCTATAATTTTTATAAACATTAATGTGTTAGTTATGGAACATCATCTCTGTGCCACATGATGACATAGTACCGGCCTGAGAAGCTGCACATCACTGTTTGCAGGAAGGTCACCCAGGATGATTTCAAGGGTAGAGGAGCTCCGAGGCATCAGCTCATTGTTCACCTGGAAAGTCAACATCACCACAACCTCTCCATTCACTCTAACATCGATAGTGTTACGTGTACTGTCCACCGTCACCTGCAAGACAACACAGAAAGCAATGGAGGCAGTCCTCACTAGCATCCCAAAAGGTCTGCTGCTACAGTATGATATATAATTTTAGCATTGAAAGAGGTATTCTAAAGTTTGGAAGTTATTTCCTATCCATAAGATCCTGATGGCTGGGTGTCTGACCGCTGGAACCCCAACTGATCTAGAGAACCAGGGCTCTGAAGAAACCTGTGTGAATGGAGGGGTAGATGATCATGTACAAGGCTGCTCCATTCATTCTTATGGGAGTGCTGAAGACACATTAACCTCAGCACTCAGCTATTGCTGTAGGTCCTAATGAGACTAAAATAAAGCAGCAGTGTGGCGCATGATCAACCATCGCTCCATTCACACGGGGCTCTTCAGAGTCCTTGTTTCTTGGGATCCCGACGGTCAGACCAATAGCGATTCAGAAATGTGTAATACCTTATCTACATGGTAAATGGAAATTGTAGAAGCTTATGAGTGCCCTCACAGATCCAGAGCCGTGTTTAGTCTCACCTTTCTCCATATTCCATCACTCATATTTGGCCCCCACTTGGAGAGAACCATCTGTCCATTCCCATTACTCATCTGTACTTCTAGACGACAATCCCGAATCCCAAGAACAAACCAATTATCTGGTCCAACATCTCCATAAAAGATGATGCCTTCTGGGTCAAAGGTCCGGAAATCAAAGGAGGAGAGATTACTGTGAAAGAACAGGCCACACATTACGGAGACCCTGAATGTATAGACAGCTATATAAAAAAAATACTATTACATTATAGTCATGGTGAAGATTAGTCCAGTGTATATATCTCATGCCTGTTTTGAAGGAGCGTCAGTGGCTGAAGCTATCCTGGCTGCTGTCGAACATCTTTCTCAAAATAAAGTAGCAGCTTATGTTAGTCAATGCAAGACTTACATAAAACTTACTTTTTTCTGCAGTATGTCTTTTTTGTATTATACAGAGCTCAAAAATATGGAAGACCACATGGCAGCGGGTTTATTTATTGATTATATAGCACTATTATATTTTGCAGTGCTGTACACACATCATCATCACTGTCCCCATTGGGGCTTACAATTTAAATTCCTTATCAGTTTGTCTTTGGAGCGTGCGTGGAAGCCAGAGTACCAGGAGGCATCCCACGCAAACACTTGGAGAACATACAAACTCCTTACAGATGCTGTCCTTGGTGGCTGCAGTTCTAACCACTGAGCCACTGTGCTACTAGTTCTCTAGTGATAATCTTCCTCGGATAAAACAGCGATTTTTATCAAAGCCACAGCCAGCCACCCAGTAAGTCATATATCGCTATAATCAGGGACTCTTTCTGGGTGTTATGATGCTGTTAGATTAGATGGTAAAAACCTGGTGATAGATTTCCTTTAATTCTTTGAAATCCTTATGTGGCCAGTTCTTATAAAGCATACTCCCTATAGATGGTAGTCTATCTACATAGCAAATGTTAGATTGTTATAAAAATAATGAGATGGATCATACCTTGTGAGATCGGAAAGCTGGAATTCCAGGTGCAGAACACTCTGAGGATTTCCATTCCCTATGTACAGGCTCTCTGCCGATCTCACCAGCTTCTCAGCAGAACAAGGCACCTGGAAAACATACTCCAATATAACTTCAAAACCCTTATCACCTTGTCTGAGTCCAGTGGCAACCTCATAAATTCAGGTGGGAAAAATCTTGTTACAGATTAAGCAGAACTTCGTTTATTCTAAAAATGTCTTTTGATAAAATATGTTTCAACATGATGTCTGATAAATTAGGGCCCCACCCTTTCTACTTGCACTAATTGTTGAGAACTGGGATCAACAATCTCCTATCCTGCCTGATGAGGTGGCTGCTAGCTACTGCATTCCATGAAAGAACTCCATTCACATTTAGGGGAGTTAAGGCCTCCATACTCATTAAAGCTTGTTGAACCCAGCAATATTGACTGACAGCCTACTGTATGTGGAGGCCACCCACCTCTGTAAGGTATGTGATTTCTGGGGAAGAAGGTTACACTTGCTTAATTTCAGCAACCAATCATTTTATTCTCTGCTGCAAGAGAAGTCTGTAGAGGATAGAAGAGTCTTTAGGGAACAGGAGAGTCTGTAGGGGACAGGAGGTCTGAAGGGGACAGGAGAGTCTGTAGGGGACAGGAGAGTCTGTAGGGCACATGAGAGTCTCGATGGGACAGGAGAGTCTCGATAGGACAGGAGAGTCTGGACGGGACAGGAGAGTCTGAACAGAACACGGGGTCTGTAGGGGACACAGGGGTCTGAAGAGGACAGGACAGTCAGGAGGGCAGGAGAGTCTGGACGGGACAGGAGACTCTGGAAGAGACAGGAGAATCTGGAGGTAACAGGAGTGTCTGAAGGAGACAGGAGAATCTGGAGGTAACAGGAGAGTCTGAAGGAGACAGGAGAGTCTGAAGGGAACAGGAGTGTCTGAAGGGGACAGGAGAATCTGGAAGGGACTGAAGAGTCTGGAAGTGACAGAGGAGTCTGGAGGGGACAGAGGGGTCTGAAGAGGACAGAGGGGACTGGAGGGCACAGGAGAGTCTACAGGGCACAGTAGAGCCTGGAGGAGACAGGAGAGTCTAGGGGGGGACAAAGGTGTCTGGAGGGGACAGAGGGGTCTGGAGGGGACAGATGGGTCTGGAGAGCACAAGAGAGTCTGGAGGGCACAGGAGATTCTGGAGGGCACAGGAGATTCTGGAGGGCACAGGAGAGTCTGGAGGAGACAGGAGAGTCTGGAGGAGACAGGAGAGTCTGGAAGAGAGAGGAGAGTATGGAGGAGACAGGAGAGTATGGAGGAGACAGGAGAGTCTGGAGGTGACACAAGGGTCTGAAGGGGACAGAAGAGTCTGGAAGGGACAGAAAAGTCTGGAGGGGACAAGAGAGTCTGGAGGGAAAAGAGGGGTTTGGAGGGAACAGAGGGGTCTGGAGGGAACAGAGGGGTCTGGAGGGAATAGAGGGGTCTGGAGGCGACAGAGGGGTCTGGAGGGGACAGAGTGTCTGGAGGAGACAGAGGGATCTGGAGGGGACACAGGGCTCTAGAGGGGTCTGGAGGGGACAGAGGGATTTGGAGAGCACAGGAGAATCTGGAGAGCTCAGAAGAGTTTGGAGGGGACAGAAGAGTTTGGAGGAGACAGAGGAGTCTGGAGGAAACAGAAGAGTCTGGAAGAAACAGAAGAGTCTGGAGGAAACAGAAGAGTCTGGAGGAAACAGAAGAGTCTGGAGGAAACAGAAGAGTCTGGAGGGAATAGAAGAGTCTGGAGGGAACAGAAGAGTCTGGTGAGGAAAGAAGAATCTGGAGGGGACAGGAGAGTCTGGAGAGGACAGAGGACTTTGGAGGAGAAAGTGGAGTCTGGAGAAGACAGAGGGGTCTTGAGGGAACAGAGTTTGACAGTGGCTCTCACATAAAGAACACAAGAGAGTTTTGTCAATCTGTGCTTTTTTTGTATGGGGAAGTCAGGAATGATAGATGTTGGCTGATCGTTGATCTTGCAAATATTTAACGAGTATGGGGGGCTTAATGGGATTGTCAGGTCTAAATTCATAAGTCTGCAGTCAGTTTTAGAGCAGGGAACAGCAGTCATGTGGCCTGTGTGCCACTCTATGTAACTGCAGACTTGTGAATCCTCACATTGCACACACTGTGCGCTATGAGGATTCGCTGGTTTCAGAGCTGGGAACTGCAGTCACATGGCCATGAGTATGTGATACACAGAGTCTCTGTCAGAATCCAACTAAAGGGCAAAACATTTGCATTGAGCGAAGCTGCACCCCTCTGCTCAGTTTCTGGCTAGAAGTCTGTATATTCCATACTCACGGCCATGTGACTGCAGTTCCCGACTCTGAAACTGGTAAATCGTCACAGCGCACAGTGTGTGCGAAGTGAGGATTCACAAGCCTGCAGTCACATAGAGTGATATAAAGAGTGACTGCAGACGTATGGATTTAGACCGGACAACCCCTTTAACAGAAACAACCAAGCATATATATAGCTCCATGATAAACCCACATCTAACGTTTACGCCCCAGGTCATGAAAGTGTTTTCACAAATTTTCTGGCATTAAACACCATATGTCATAAGATTATTGTGCAACTTGATGTTTTCGCATTTTTACACCAGTCTAGTCAGTTTTACCAAATTGAGCGAGGAGTTGATGTGGGCCTGGGTGTGTCCCACCTGTCTAATCCATGAAAATGTACTCCACTTTAGTGGTGTAATCTTCGAAAGAAATGTTCTCCAAGGAACATTTCTGGCAGAGTAGCATGCCAGTATAATGACACTCTTAATAAAGTAGGCACATCTCACTCCAATGGTCCGGATCAGTAAGATTATCATGTACGATACATTTCTTAATGAATGAGGTCTGTAGAAAATAGTGAAACCCCTTTAAAGAGGTTGTCCACTACTTTAACATTGATGGCCTATTCTTAGGACAGGTCATCAATGTCTGATCGGCCTGGGTCTGACACTCTGCATCCTCGATGATCAGCTATTCTCGGTCCTGGCGGTGAAAGCAGGGAGCTGGAAATGCTCAGTTCCGGATCTGCTCCGTCTTCTAATAGTGGCCACAGCCGTTTACTGCACATCCACCTCCCATTCAAATCAATAGGAAGCGGATATACCGTATCCGGCCACAGCCGCTAGCAGAATACAGAGCAGCTCCGGAACTGAGCATTTCTGGCTGCCTGCTGCCACCGTCGGGACCGAGAACAGCTGATTGGCAGGGGTGTGGTGTGTCAGATCACGGCTGATCAGATATTGATGACCTATCCTAAGGATAGGTCATCAATGTAAAAGTAGTGGACAACCTCTTTAAAGTTCTGCAGAAAGTTTTACAGTAAAAGACTTGAGACATGTAAATCATAGAATTGTTACACAAAATGTATTCCATTTTAATATTGTATTAATAAAATATGCCAGAAACAGATTTCTTACTTTATCATTAGCCTCAAGTAGATCATTGGAAGCAAATGACTATCCTGTAAATACAGCTGTATATTTCAATCCAATTTATGGTGTGAATGAATTTTGAGTCTGGAAACCCCAAATCTCATAATATATGAAAAGACAACCATTAACCTCTAACATTCAACCAAATATTAAGATTCTTTAGAAAATGTTGTTAAAAGTGCAAACCCAAGTGTAATACTATAAATATAATTGTAAAAGAACTTGAAATCAATTCTTCAAAGGATCGAGATCACAACTACTCCCAAATCAGTTTCTATAAAACCGTTTTCAACATAATTTTAGAGAATAATCCATCACAAGTGCTCATAAAATTCTAAGCTTATGTTCCCATGAGGAGTTTTTAGTCAATTTTTGATGCGGTGTATCTTCGCTGTGTCAAAAACACAACGTCTTAGGCTAAGTGCGCATGCTGAGTATTTGGAGCAGAAATTTCCTGCATCAAATCTGCACCTACTGGCAGAAAAATGCACCAAAAAATGCATGCTTTTTTTGTGCGTTTTTTGCCATGCATTTTTCAAAATGAAGTGAATGGGTGGAAGGGCTGAGCACGGCAGGCAAAAGTGCACAAACAATTGACATGCTGCAGTTTATTTTCTACACTAAATCTGCAAGGAAAAAAAAAGCAAAACGCTGTGTTGTACAATTCAAGCACAGTGGATGGAAATCTTGTGCCCACTCTGCTTGTTTTTCCCACAGCAAAAACTGACCTGCGGTGCGGTTTCCCCGAGCTGCAACATGTCAATTGTTTGCTGTGGGGACGCAAGCATTCTCTGCAGGGAGAACACAGCGAGAGACCGCAACTGTCTCAGCCGGACCTGCGGAGGAGACTCACGGATCCTGATCGTGGGCACATACCCTTACACTTCCAGCAAAGTAGATAGTGTTTATAGAAATCTGCTGCCACTGTGTTTCTTTTTTACTCGGCATAGACTGACCTGCTGTAATGTTTGAAATCCGCAACGCGTCAATTTCTCCTGTACGTACAATGAGTTTCAGGTGCAAATTTTCCCCAGAGAATTACATCAGGTGCAGAATATCCACAGGTAAAAAAAAAATGTACATGCACTTTTAGTGCATTTCTGCTGCGTAAACACTCTAAAAATGAATATAACCAACACATGAAGGAGGTATCAATGAAGTTTTCTCGAAGTCCGAATATCATGAAGTGTAAAAAACAAATAAGTTTTAGTAAAACATGACCAAAAAGAATAAAAAATTGCAACTCCAAAAACGTGAAAAAGACAAGTAAAGGAATGCACGGAATGAAAAAATGCAAGAATCCTAATTTAGCTAATGGTGCAGTTAGTCTGCAAAGCCAAAAACTCACCAAATACTCATCATGGGAACATATCCTAAGGCTGGAAACGCGTGTAGCTTCAAATGCAGATTTTTTTTTTTGAGCCACAGTTAAAAATCATATAAGTCCTTCCTTTATATTTCCCATTTGCTCTGACTTTGGCATAAAAAGATACTGCACGAGTGATTCCAGCCTAAGAAAACATTCATTTTCATAGTGCACAATAAATCCATAAAGTATACAAATGTGCTATGTTTATAAAACTTTCTGCATCTTTATCTGTGTTACAATAATGTAGTGAGTTCACTGCGCAGTTCTTCATAAAACCACAGTTATGGGAAACCCAGCAATTTGGATACAAATAACCCCCGATAGTAACTTATTAATATTATTACCTTTCCTGGGTGCTCCTGGTTAGGTTCAGGTAATATAGATCCCAAAGTAGGACCTCCAAAGGGAAGCAGGACTACAATGATCAGCATGGACACACTGAGGAGAAGCTTCATTCTGTCGGTGCTGTTAATGATGGTTGTCACACGTTGACTGACCTTTATATATTAATAGGAGGGGACTTGTTCTTCTTGTGTCCATTATTCAAACGAGAATCTTGGCTCCAACCACAACACGTTCCAGTATCTGCCTCCAGCAGATGTTTTACAGGAACTCAGGAGACGTACATTTAACCCTTCACCGATGTGTGACCATCTGCATCTGTATCCGATTCCGAAAAATAATCCAATATTTATAACAATTGGCTGGAAAATATTGTTCCCTAGTTTGGATTGTTATTTCTGAAGGAGTAACAGTAACCTATACTTGTTATCTATCAAGGGCACTGCCACTAATATGGTCGCAATCTAACATTGGAAGAGCACAATGCCACAAATCTCAGAAATTCTTCCTGTGATGCAGGCATCATCAATTTTTCAAGTACGTGGAGAAAATATACAAAAGTTTATTTGATGGTCAGTGAAATTTGGACTGAGATCAGATTTCATCCCAGTGTGGTCAAAATTTTCATGAACCCAAAGTCTTGATTTGCTAATTGTAGCACCGGCGTTCCTGCAGGGACACCGGCTCACTCACCGCCGCCTCCAGGTTGCATCCATCCCCCAAGTTACACGGCCGCACATTAGCTTGTCTGTCACCCTCTCCCCCTGGGGCCTGTGCACTCCGCACAGCCTCCCCGGGAATGCGCTTGGGGAGCGTTCACATTGTCCCTCCTCTTAAAGGGCCGGTGTGCCATTTACCATAAATGCCTCTCAGCCTATCGCTGAGAAGCACTATGTATTTAAGGCACCCTCCCATTAGGGAAGGTGTCTGCGTAACACCTTCAGTTAGTCAGGGTCTTATCTGTCTAGCTAGTTGTCAGGTCCCATTATCCCTGTTAGTCACCTGTGCCAGAGGCTGCCTTCCCATACTTCTCTGTCCCTGCCATGCCTATCATATCATTTGTACCCGTCTGCCTGTCTACCTCAGTCATCCCACCTTTACCTGCCTGCATGTGTCCATACATGAGTCTGTCTCCTGTCCTGGGGTTCAGCTGCCACAGTCCCTGTCACGCCCTGGGAGTGGTACCTGGCATCGTTGCTAATGGTATACCAGGCTGGTTACCTGATGTTGAGAGCTGGGACCGACCTCATCCACAAAAGATGAGAGTTTTGTTGTTTGATCTACCTCTCCAATAAAGAGTTATGTTTAAAGTTACACATGTCTGCTGTGTTTATTACGTGGGATCTTGCTTTGGGCCGTTTGGGTCGTGGCAGTCTTGTATTGCTGTGTGGATTGTATTTCTGTTTTTGGTGTCTTGCAGGTCTGGAACATGCTTGTCCAGAAAGCCAAGCTCAAAAGAGGGAGGAATGTGCAGGGTGCAGCACTCACCCACCCCAGACCTGCAGACTGGCTGTATACAAAGTGTGGTGTATTTTATATTGATATAGTGTGTGTGTTATGGTAAACGGCCACTAGTTGGCCATGGTGTGCTCAGTCACTTCCCTGGTGTTGCTAGGCAGGAAGGGGTTAGTAGGGAGGAGCATTGGGTACAAAAAGGGGAGTCAGAGAGAAAAGGGTAGGAGAGTCCCAGAGGGCAGCGTAGAGGTACCACACCTGTGGGAGGTGTGAGGAAAAGCCCCAAGGAGAAGTGTTTCTGACCCACTGGGTCATATCCCGGCACCGGACATGTGAGGCCTTGGTGAGAGGTGGGCTGACCGAACCACATCCCAAAAGGGTGAATTCCGGATGGCCTAGATGGTGGCTGCCACCTGGTATATACCTAAAGACCCCCCTCACCAGGCTGAAGGTCAGTGGACTCCAAAGAGGGAGTAGGTCTTGACCGGGACAGAAGAAGTGCCGTCCCCAGGGACTTGCCGTCACAGTTTATAGCTAATCCCTGTAGGTGGGAGACGGACCCCTGAGGGATTATATGAATCTGCCTGACAGATGAAGATGAGTGAGGGGGTGAGGGGCTCAGAGGCCCGAGTACCAGGGAAGTGGCTGGCACACTGTGGCCATCTAGTGGTCGTTTACCATAACTCATATTATATCAATATAAAATACAAATTGTCTCTCCAGTAAAGGAGACAAACTCTAGCACAGCGCCACCTATTGGAAGTAGCGATCCTAAAAGTCACAAGTGGATTTTCGACAATCCTTTGTAATATGACTCAGGATATATAAGCCAGATCAGAATCCCAATTTGCAGACACGGTGTTTCGGGGTGCTTGCCCCTCGTCAGTGCAAAGTATGGGGGTGTCTGATCTGGCTCATGAGAAAGCTATGTGGGGACCACGGGGGAACACTATTCTCCTTAAGGAGACTTTGCAAGCCAGTCTGGCTGCCAGGTAAGGGGACTTATAGCTGCAATGCCCCTAAAATTCCACGGGGGAACACTATTCTCCTTAAGGAGATTTTGCAAGCCAGTCTGGCTGCCAGGTAAGGGGACTTATAGCTGCAATGCCCCTCTGGGAAATATTCAAATTGTCTCTCCAGTAAAGGAGACAAACTCTAGCACAGCGCCACCTATTGGAAGTAGCGATCCTAAAAGTCACAAGTGGATTTTCGACAATCCTTTGTAATATGACTCAGGATATATAAGCCAGATCAGAATCCCAATTTGCAGACACGGTGTTTCGGGGTGCTTGCCCCTCGTCAGTGCAAAGTATGGGGGTGTCTGATCTGGCTCATGAGAAAGCTATGTGGGGACCACGGGGGAACACTATTCTCCTTAAGGAGACTTTGCAAGCCAGTCTGGCTGCCAGGTAAGGGGACTTATAGCTGCAATGCCCCTAAAATTCCACGGGGGAACACTATTCTCCTTAAGGAGATTTTGCAAGCCAGTCTGGCTGCCAGGTAAGGGGACTTATAGCTGCAATGCCCCTCTGGGAAATATTCAAATTGTCTCTCCAGTAAAGGAGACAAACTCTAGCACAGCGCCACCTATTGGAAGTAGCGATCCTAAAAGTCACAAGTGGATTTTCGACAATCCTTTGTAATATGACTCAGGATATATAAGCCAGATCAGAATCCCAATTTGCAGACACGGTGTTTCGGGGTGCTTGCCCCTCGTCAGTGCAAAGTATGGGGGTGTCTGATCTGGCTCATGAGAAAGCTATGTGGGGACCACGGGGGAACACTATTCTCCTTAAGGAGACTTTGCAAGCCAGTCTGGCTGCCAGGTAAGGGGACTTATAGCTGCAATGCCCCTAAAATTCCACGGGGGAACACTATTCTCCTTAAGGAGATTTTGCAAGCCAGTCTGGCTGCCAGGTAAGGGGACTTATAGCTGCAATGCCCCTCTGGGAAATATTCAAATTGTCTCTCCAGTAAAGGAGACAAACTCTAGCACAGCGCCACCTATTGGAAGTAGCGATCCTAAAAGTCACAAGTGGATTTTCGACAATCCTTTGTAATATGACTCAGGATATATAAGCCAGATCAGAATCCCAATTTGCAGACACGGTGTTTCGGGGTGCTTGCCCCTCGTCAGTGCAAAGTATGGGGGTGTCTGATCTGGCTCATGAGAAAGCTATGTGGGGACCACGGGGGAACACTATTCTCCTTAAGGAGACTTTGCAAGCCAGTCTGGCTGCCAGGTAAGGGGACTTATAGCTGCAATGCCCCTAAAATTCCACGGGGGAACACTATTCTCCTTAAGGAGATTTTGCAAGCCAGTCTGGCTGCCAGGTAAGGGGACTTATAGCTGCAATGCCCCTCTGGGAAATATTCAAATTGTCTCTCCAGTAAAGGAGACAAACTCTAGCACAGCGCCACCTATTGGAAGTAGCGATCCTAAAAGTCACAAGTGGATTTTCGACAATCCTTTGTAATATGACTCAGGATATATAAGCCAGATCAGAATCCCAATTTGCAGACACGGTGTTTCGGGGTGCTTGCCCCTCGTCAGTGCAAAGTATGGGGGTGTCTGATCTGGCTCATGAGAAAGCTATGTGGGGACCACGGGGGAACACTATTCTCCTTAAGGAGACTTTGCAAGCCAGTCTGGCTGCCAGGTAAGGGGACTTATAGCTGCAATGCCCCTAAAATTCCACGGGGGAACACTATTCTCCTTAAGGAGATTTTGCAAGCCAGTCTGGCTGCCAGGTAAGGGGACTTATAGCTGCAATGCCCCTCTGGGAAATATTCAAATTGTCTCTCCAGTAAAGGAGACAAACTCTAGCACAGCGCCACCTATTGGAAGTAGCGATCCTAAAAGTCACAAGTGGATTTTCGACAATCCTTTGTAATATGACTCAGGATATATAAGCCAGATCAGAATCCCAATTTGCAGACACGGTGTTTCGGGGTGCTTGCCCCTCGTCAGTGCAAAGTATGGGGGTGTCTGATCTGGCTCATGAGAAAGCTATGTGGGGACCACGGGGGAACACTATTCTCCTTAAGGAGACTTTGCAAGCCAGTCTGGCTGCCAGGTAAGGGGACTTATAGCTGCAATGCCCCTAAAATTCCACGGGGGAACACTATTCTCCTTAAGGAGATTTTGCAAGCCAGTCTGGCTGCCAGGTAAGGGGACTTATAGCTGCAATGCCCCTCTGGGAAATATTCAAATTGTCTCTCCAGTAAAGGAGACAAACTCTAGCACAGCGCCACCTATTGGAAGTAGCGATCCTAAAAGTCACAAGTGGATTTTCGACAATCCTTTGTAATATGACTCAGGATATATAAGCCAGATCAGAATCCCAATTTGCAGACACGGTGTTTCGGGGTGCTTGCCCCTCGTCAGTGCAAAGTATGGGGGTGTCTGATCTGGCTCATGAGAAAGCTATGTGGGGACCACGGGGGAACACTATTCTCCTTAAGGAGACTTTGCAAGCCAGTCTGGCTGCCAGGTAAGGGGACTTATAGCTGCAATGCCCCTAAAATTCCACGGGGGAACACTATTCTCCTTAAGGAGATTTTGCAAGCCAGTCTGGCTGCCAGGTAAGGGGACTTATAGCTGCAATGCCCCTCTGGGAAATATTCAAATTGTCTCTCCAGTAAAGGAGACAAACTCTAGCACAGCGCCACCTATTGGAAGTAGCGATCCTAAAAGTCACAAGTGGATTTTCGACAATCCTTTGTAATATGACTCAGGATATATAAGCCAGATCAGAATCCCAATTTGCAGACACGGTGTTTCGGGGTGCTTGCCCCTCGTCAGTGCAAAGTATGGGGGTGTCTGATCTGGCTCATGAGAAAGCTATGTGGGGACCACGGGGGAACACTATTCTCCTTAAGGAGACTTTGCAAGCCAGTCTGGCTGCCAGGTAAGGGGACTTATAGCTGCAATGCCCCTAAAATTCCACGGGGGAACACTATTCTCCTTAAGGAGATTTTGCAAGCCAGTCTGGCTGCCAGGTAAGGGGACTTATAGCTGCAATGCCCCTCTGGGAAATATTCAAATTGTCTCTCCAGTAAAGGAGACAAACTCTAGCACAGCGCCACCTATTGGAAGTAGCGATCCTAAAAGTCACAAGTGGATTTTCGACAATCCTTTGTAATATGACTCAGGATATATAAGCCAGATCAGAATCCCAATTTGCAGACACGGTGTTTCGGGGTGCTTGCCCCTCGTCAGTGCAAAGTATGGGGGTGTCTGATCTGGCTCATGAGAAAGCTATGTGGGGACCACGGGGGAACACTATTCTCCTTAAGGAGACTTTGCAAGCCAGTCTGGCTGCCAGGTAAGGGGACTTATAGCTGCAATGCCCCTAAAATTCCACGGGGGAACACTATTCTCCTTAAGGAGATTTTGCAAGCCAGTCTGGCTGCCAGGTAAGGGGACTTATAGCTGCAATGCCCCTCTGGGAAATATTCAAATTGTCTCTCCAGTAAAGGAGACAAACTCTAGCACAGCGCCACCTATTGGAAGTAGCGATCCTAAAAGTCACAAGTGGATTTTCGACAATCCTTTGTAATATGACTCAGGATATATAAGCCAGATCAGAATCCCAATTTGCAGACACGGTGTTTCGGGGTGCTTGCCCCTCGTCAGTGCAAAGTATGGGGGTGTCTGATCTGGCTCATGAGAAAGCTATGTGGGGACCACGGGGGAACACTATTCTCCTTAAGGAGACTTTGCAAGCCAGTCTGGCTGCCAGGTAAGGGGACTTATAGCTGCAATGCCCCTAAAATTCCACGGGGGAACACTATTCTCCTTAAGGAGATTTTGCAAGCCAGTCTGGCTGCCAGGTAAGGGGACTTATAGCTGCAATGCCCCTCTGGGAAATATTCAAATTGTCTCTCCAGTAAAGGAGACAAACTCTAGCACAGCGCCACCTATTGGAAGTAGCGATCCTAAAAGTCACAAGTGGATTTTCGACAATCCTTTGTAATATGACTCAGGATATATAAGCCAGATCAGAATCCCAATTTGCAGACACGGTGTTTCGGGGTGCTTGCCCCTCGTCAGTGCAAAGTATGGGGGTGTCTGATCTGGCTCATGAGAAAGCTATGTGGGGACCACGGGGGAACACTATTCTCCTTAAGGAGACTTTGCAAGCCAGTCTGGCTGCCAGGTAAGGGGACTTATAGCTGCAATGCCCCTAAAATTCCACGGGGGAACACTATTCTCCTTAAGGAGATTTTGCAAGCCAGTCTGGCTGCCAGGTAAGGGGACTTATAGCTGCAATGCCCCTCTGGGAAATATTCAAATTGTCTCTCCAGTAAAGGAGACAAACTCTAGCACAGCGCCACCTATTGGAAGTAGCGATCCTAAAAGTCACAAGTGGATTTTCGACAATCCTTTGTAATATGACTCAGGATATATAAGCCAGATCAGAATCCCAATTTGCAGACACGGTGTTTCGGGGTGCTTGCCCCTCGTCAGTGCAAAGTATGGGGGTGTCTGATCTGGCTCATGAGAAAGCTATGTGGGGACCACGGGGGAACACTATTCTCCTTAAGGAGACTTTGCAAGCCAGTCTGGCTGCCAGGTAAGGGGACTTATAGCTGCAATGCCCCTAAAATTCCACGGGGGAACACTATTCTCCTTAAGGAGATTTTGCAAGCCAGTCTGGCTGCCAGGTAAGGGGACTTATAGCTGCAATGCCCCTCTGGGAAATATTCAAATTGTCTCTCCAGTAAAGGAGACAAACTCTAGCACAGCGCCACCTATTGGAAGTAGCGATCCTAAAAGTCACAAGTGGATTTTCGACAATCCTTTGTAATATGACTCAGGATATATAAGCCAGATCAGAATCCCAATTTGCAGACACGGTGTTTCGGGGTGCTTGCCCCTCGTCAGTGCAAAGTATGGGGGTGTCTGATCTGGCTCATGAGAAAGCTATGTGGGGACCACGGGGGAACACTATTCTCCTTAAGGAGACTTTGCAAGCCAGTCTGGCTGCCAGGTAAGGGGACTTATAGCTGCAATGCCCCTAAAATTCCACGGGGGAACACTATTCTCCTTAAGGAGATTTTGCAAGCCAGTCTGGCTGCCAGGTAAGGGGACTTATAGCTGCAATGCCCCTCTGGGAAATATTCAAATTGTCTCTCCAGTAAAGGAGACAAACTCTAGCACAGCGCCACCTATTGGAAGTAGCGATCCTAAAAGTCACAAGTGGATTTTCGACAATCCTTTGTAATATGACTCAGGATATATAAGCCAGATCAGAATCCCAATTTGCAGACACGGTGTTTCGGGGTGCTTGCCCCTCGTCAGTGCAAAGTATGGGGGTGTCTGATCTGGCTCATGAGAAAGCTATGTGGGGACCACGGGGGAACACTATTCTCCTTAAGGAGACTTTGCAAGCCAGTCTGGCTGCCAGGTAAGGGGACTTATAGCTGCAATGCCCCTAAAATTCCACGGGGGAACACTATTCTCCTTAAGGAGATTTTGCAAGCCAGTCTGGCTGCCAGGTAAGGGGACTTATAGCTGCAATGCCCCTCTGGGAAATATTCAAATTGTCTCTCCAGTAAAGGAGACAAACTCTAGCACAGCGCCACCTATTGGAAGTAGCGATCCTAAAAGTCACAAGTGGATTTTCGACAATCCTTTGTAATATGACTCAGGATATATAAGCCAGATCAGAATCCCAATTTGCAGACACGGTGTTTCGGGGTGCTTGCCCCTCGTCAGTGCAAAGTATGGGGGTGTCTGATCTGGCTCATGAGAAAGCTATGTGGGGACCACGGGGGAACACTATTCTCCTTAAGGAGACTTTGCAAGCCAGTCTGGCTGCCAGGTAAGGGGACTTATAGCTGCAATGCCCCTAAAATTCCACGGGGGAACACTATTCTCCTTAAGGAGATTTTGCAAGCCAGTCTGGCTGCCAGGTAAGGGGACTTATAGCTGCAATGCCCCTCTGGGAAATATTCAAATTGTCTCTCCAGTAAAGGAGACAAACTCTAGCACAGCGCCACCTATTGGAAGTAGCGATCCTAAAAGTCACAAGTGGATTTTCGACAATCCTTTGTAATATGACTCAGGATATATAAGCCAGATCAGAATCCCAATTTGCAGACACGGTGTTTCGGGGTGCTTGCCCCTCGTCAGTGCAAAGTATGGGGGTGTCTGATCTGGCTCATGAGAAAGCTATGTGGGGACCACGGGGGAACACTATTCTCCTTAAGGAGACTTTGCAAGCCAGTCTGGCTGCCAGGTAAGGGGACTTATAGCTGCAATGCCCCTAAAATTCCACGGGGGAACACTATTCTCCTTAAGGAGATTTTGCAAGCCAGTCTGGCTGCCAGGTAAGGGGACTTATAGCTGCAATGCCCCTCTGGGAAATATTCAAATTGTCTCTCCAGTAAAGGAGACAAACTCTAGCACAGCGCCACCTATTGGAAGTAGCGATCCTAAAAGTCACAAGTGGATTTTCGACAATCCTTTGTAATATGACTCAGGATATATAAGCCAGATCAGAATCCCAATTTGCAGACACGGTGTTTCGGGGTGCTTGCCCCTCGTCAGTGCAAAGTATGGGGGTGTCTGATCTGGCTCATGAGAAAGCTATGTGGGGACCACGGGGGAACACTATTCTCCTTAAGGAGACTTTGCAAGCCAGTCTGGCTGCCAGGTAAGGGGACTTATAGCTGCAATGCCCCTAAAATTCCACGGGGGAACACTATTCTCCTTAAGGAGATTTTGCAAGCCAGTCTGGCTGCCAGGTAAGGGGACTTATAGCTGCAATGCCCCTCTGGGAAATATTCAAATTGTCTCTCCAGTAAAGGAGACAAACTCTAGCACAGCGCCACCTATTGGAAGTAGCGATCCTAAAAGTCACAAGTGGATTTTCGACAATCCTTTGTAATATGACTCAGGATATATAAGCCAGATCAGAATCCCAATTTGCAGACACGGTGTTTCGGGGTGCTTGCCCCTCGTCAGTGCAAAGTATGGGGGTGTCTGATCTGGCTCATGAGAAAGCTATGTGGGGACCACGGGGGAACACTATTCTCCTTAAGGAGACTTTGCAAGCCAGTCTGGCTGCCAGGTAAGGGGATTTATAGCTGCAATGCCCCTAAAATTCCACGGGGGAACACTATTCTCCTTAAGGAGATTTTGCAAGCCAGTCTGGCTGCCAGGTAAGGGGACTTATAGCTGCAATGCCCCTCTGGGAAATATTCAAATTGTCTCTCCAGTAAAGGAGACAAACTCTAGCACAGCGCCACCTATTGGAAGTAGCGATCCTAAAAGTCACAAGTGGATTTTCGACAATCCTTTGTAATATGACTCAGGATATATAAGCCAGATCAGAATCCCAATTTGCAGACACGGTGTTTCGGGGTGCTTGCCCCTCGTCAGTGCAAAGTATGGGGGTGTCTGATCTGGCTCATGAGAAAGCTATGTGGGGACCACGGGGGAACACTATTCTCCTTAAGGAGACTTTGCAAGCCAGTCTGGCTGCCAGGTAAGGGGACTTATAGCTGCAATGCCCCTAAAATTCCACGGGGGAACACTATTCTCCTTAAGGAGATTTTGCAAGCCAGTCTGGCTGCCAGGTAAGGGGACTTATAGCTGCAATGCCCCTCTGGGAAATATTCAAATTGTCTCTCCAGTAAAGGAGACAAACTCTAGCACAGCGCCACCTATTGGAAGTAGCGATCCTAAAAGTCACAAGTGGATTTTCGACAATCCTTTGTAATATGACTCAGGATATATAAGCCAGATCAGAATCCCAATTTGCAGACACGGTGTTTCGGGGTGCTTGCCCCTCGTCAGTGCAAAGTATGGGGGTGTCTGATCTGGCTCATGAGAAAGCTATGTGGGGACCACGGGGGAACACTATTCTCCTTAAGGAGACTTTGCAAGCCAGTCTGGCTGCCAGGTAAGGGGACTTATAGCTGCAATGCCCCTAAAATTCCACGGGGGAACACTATTCTCCTTAAGGAGATTTTGCAAGCCAGTCTGGCTGCCAGGTAAGGGGACTTATAGCTGCAATGCCCCTCTGGGAAATATTCAAATTGTCTCTCCAGTAAAGGAGACAAACTCTAGCACAGCGCCACCTATTGGAAGTAGCGATCCTAAAAGTCACAAGTGGATTTTCGACAATCCTTTGTAATATGACTCAGGATATATAAGCCAGATCAGAATCCCAATTTGCAGACACGGTGTTTCGGGGTGCTTGCCCCTCGTCAGTGCAAAGTATGGGGGTGTCTGATCTGGCTCATGAGAAAGCTATGTGGGGACCACGGGGGAACACTATTCTCCTTAAGGAGACTTTGCAAGCCAGTCTGGCTGCCAGGTAAGGGGACTTATAGCTGCAATGCCCCTAAAATTCCACGGGGGAACACTATTCTCCTTAAGGAGATTTTGCAAGCCAGTCTGGCTGCCAGGTAAGGGGACTTATAGCTGCAATGCCCCTCTGGGAAATATTCAAATTGTCTCTCCAGTAAAGGAGACAAACTCTAGCACAGCGCCACCTATTGGAAGTAGCGATCCTAAAAGTCACAAGTGGATTTTCGACAATCCTTTGTAATATGACTCAGGATATATAAGCCAGATCAGAATCCCAATTTGCAGACACGGTGTTTCGGGGTGCTTGCCCCTCGTCAGTGCAAAGTATGGGGGTGTCTGATCTGGCTCATGAGAAAGCTATGTGGGGACCACGGGGGAACACTATTCTCCTTAAGGAGACTTTGCAAGCCAGTCTGGCTGCCAGGTAAGGGGACTTATAGCTGCAATGCCCCTAAAATTCCACGGGGGAACACTATTCTCCTTAAGGAGATTTTGCAAGCCAGTCTGGCTGCCAGGTAAGGGGACTTATAGCTGCAATGCCCCTCTGGGATACAAATACAATATAAAATACAACACACTTTGTAAACAGCCAGTCTGCAGGTCTGGGATAGGCTGAGCCCTGCACCCCCTTACACAGCGATGGTGCCATAATCAGCGTAACCATTCCGCTTCTGTGTCTACTCAAACACTCGCTGCTCACAATTAAAGAGAAAGCTTTGCATGTGGACCAGGTGGACATGGAGAAAGAAAGTACACAGGGTGATACTACCCAACACAGCCTCATCTCCGTGTGGATTAGGTGATAATGAGGAGAGAGAGGCTGAGGAGGAGAAACAAGAGAAAGTCGCATGCACTACAAAGAGTACTACCTTCACCAGCTTCATGATGTCTGTTCAGCGTGGATGGGCTGAAGAGGAGAAGGAGAGAGAGACTCGTCCTCCTGGTGGGGAAAGGGAAATCTTGGCTGTTGGGAGTCAGGCACACATGGGTGACTTTATGCCTGCTGCCTTTGTGTCGCCCACCTGTAGCGGTCGCCTCAGGGACGTCACTCCACCTTCTGGGACGCCACAGGGGCTCCACTTGATTACCGCTGGCAACAGGTATGTCAGGTTTATTTACATGGGAGTCGTGACGCCACTCTCGGTTTGCGTTCAGGGTTATAGGTGACCGCCACTGCAGTTTAACGAGCGTCTGGAGCTGATGGAATCTGCAGTCGGATGGTGTGGCCTCCCGAGTGAGGCTGGCCCCAGGGGCTAGGGTGTGTAGAACAACAGGTCGCAGAATAACTCAGTCGCAGTCCAAAGTGTCTTTCAACTTGTTTACTCACTTTCAGCTGGTTTTGTGAGGTAACCCGGGCGATGCTGAGGTAGACCAAGTGGAACCAGGTATCCGTCAGGCTGGTCTCAGGGTAACCGCTAACTCGCCTTCCTAGAACTTCTTGTTTCGGACAATCCCTAACTTAAAGTACCGTTGGATTCATCCAGGGAAGTCGCAACTGCCTTTTCTCCCCTTTCTGGCCCGTTTGCTGGCAGAGTGGACCAAGGAAGATGGCTCAGGCTAGATCCTCCTTATGGGCCCCCTCGTTACTGCGGATGCTCGGACTCTAGTTGGTTGGTGTGGGACTTGTGGTCCACCACACCGGCAGGTTTAGCAGACCACTAAATGGATGTCTGGCTCTAGGGACCTGTTCCCCGTGCGTGCCTAGCCACCAGAGTCTCCGTACACAACCAGATGACTTCCTCAGCGTCTTTCTGTCCAACTTCTGATGACCGTTCTCCCCCGCCAACGGCCACTACACGTGCAGGGTTTGACTAGCGCGTCTGCTCTCCTGTGTCTCCACTATCAGAGTGGCTACCTCACGCTCCTTTTCTGACTGCCACTGCAACCTAGCTTCCAGCCTCCCTACCGCACCCCTTGATTGGATGTGGAGGCACGCCCCCTTCTGGTCTGCCCAGGGATCCCCTCAAAGGTGTGGGAGACCTGGTCACTATGTGTCTGTGCGTACACACCCTATTCCAGCCTTCAGGATTACCTGTTTTCACTCACCCAGCATGGGTGCAGTACTCAGTGGCGCCTGACTAGGTCAGGGGGGCCACACCTTTCCTGTGACCCTTGCGTTATATGCATTTTGGCCAATACTGGTTACTGGTTGTTCACTCTCTTTAACCCACCCTGAATGGAGAACTATTCACATTTCTCTTTCCTGTGACGGAGACGACCAGTAAAATGGTGCAATACCAGAAGGCCCTAGTTGAACAGTTAGTACAAAACTTCCTATCTCAAAGCTGGTGACAGAGGTCATAGTGCCTTAGCAACCAAGAAGGAGAGACGAAGGAGACACACACCATTTCCAGCAGAGGCAAGTGAATACTATCAAAGGTCAGGGACAATTAGACCTTCCAAGTGCCCAGGCCATGATGGGTAGTCTGACAAGGAGGGAAAAGATTTTGAAGATGGTGCAGGAGTACCTAGCCGACCGCCCTTGCTCAAAATTTTTAGAGAGTCATCAGGCAACACTTGATCAAAATTTTTAAAGGGTCATCAGTCAGCCTTTGCTCAAAATTATGAGGGTAAACAGGCGGCACTTGCTCAAAATTTGTAGAAGGTCATCAGGGGGCCCTTGGTTAAACATTTTTAAGGCTCTCCTCTATGTGTCTTACAGGGTGCATTGCAGTTCCTCTCTTTAATTTTTGGAAGCTCTTGCACTTAGTGCATATGCTCTATGAGGCTAGGAGTCCCAGTACCTCACAATTTTAACAGGATGTGTATGAGGCCCTCCATTATGTTTAATACAGGGTGTACTGGAGTCGCTCTTCGTCCTAATTTGTTGGCAGTTCTTGCATTGTCCGTATAGGCTTGGTGTGTTTCAGAGTCCCTTCTTCATAAATTAAACAGGATGTGTCTGACCATGTCACCCATACCACATGACCAGATAAGGTAATAAAATGTTAAAATTACATTTACCGATGACTACTGGTGGATGTAGTTTTATTTGCCCCTCTACTATGTCATCTACTGTAATCATAGGTGAGTGGGAAATACGGTGAGAGCTCGGCTATTAAGGGGTCGAGGAGGAGTGTTTTTTCTCTTTTTAATTTCGACTTTTATAAAAGTTATCAAACAGGAAAGAATATTTCCTAACATTTTTTCCTGTAAAATCCATTTTTCTTCTGTTTTGTATATTTAATTTGTCAGCTTGTAAAAGTGGCATAATACTCTGACAACATTGTTCCCAGCAGTGACCTGGGAGTCAGAGATCTGTACAGGCATCCTCTCCATGTTGTTCCCATTCCATATTAGTGCTGTTTCCATCATTTCAGTGATTTTCCTGTCCTCCTGAGCCCTCCAATTAGGGTCTTCCGGAAAAATGCTTGCGTTTCCCATTGACTTCCATTATGCTTGTCACTCGAATCGAGTCATCAGAAAAAAACATTGTATCTTCCCTCCAACCCAGGAGCAAGTTAGCATACGTGGGAGCACAAGGGCTCCCCATCGCTGTGCCCCTGAGCTGGTGGTAGTACTTTGTATTAAAGATTAAGTAGTTGTGTGTTAGAATGAATTTTACCAGACGTAGCATGAATTGATTATGTGAAGCCATATATGTTCCCCTTGTGTTCAAAAAGTACTCCATCGCCTTTATGCCAACATCATGCGGGATACAGCTATATAATGATTCAACGTCAATAGACACAAGTATGGCTTCCGGGCTCACAGTCATCCCCTCGATTTTGCTCAGCAGATCCAGTGTGTCCCTTAAATACGAGGGCAGCACAGTCACAAATGGTCGTAAGATCTCATCCACATATGTGCTGCACAGCTGACACAACGCATCGATACCCGACACAATGGGGCGACCCTTTAATGGATTGACCCCCTTATGCACCTTACGAAGGGTGTAAAAGGTCGCCACCATTGGGCATTTTGGTAAAAGGAAACCAAATTCATCTGCAGAAATCAATCTCAAATTCTTCGCTTCAGTCAAGATATCCCTCAGTTCATTCATATATACCACTGTTGGGTCATGTTTCAAAATCTCATAGGTAGTATGATCAGCCAGGATGACCTGACACATGATCAGATCATCCTTTCGGTTCATGACCACTACATTGTCCCCTTTGTCTGAGGGTTTTATTACTAGATCAGGATTGGTTCCCAAATCCTGTATTGCCATCCTTTGGGCTTGAGTAATATTAGATGTAGACGGTGTAAACTTAGGATTAATCTTTTTGATGTCATCACAGACTAATTTGCAGAAGATATCGGTACTATTAAACTCACTGATTGGAGGCATTCTATTGCTTTTCAGTTTTAAGCTGGAAAAAGGACCTTCCCCTTTAATGCGGTCATTATTCGCAAAGAATTGTTTCCATTTAAGCTTCCTAATAAAGAGATTTATGTCTTTTACCCATGAGAAAGTATAAAATTTGACAGTAGGTACAAAGGATAGACCCGATTTTAACACTGAGCACTCAATATTCGTCAGTGTATGTGTGGAGAGGTTAATAATCTGTAAATCCCCAGAAACTACCCCATCTTCTTGTGCTGTGAGGGTTTTCGTCTTAGGTTGTACGGACCCAAGTCCCTCATCTCTAAAAAAGAGGGAGTGGTACCCGATGGTGCAGATAATGAGGAGGAGGAAGAACCTGCTTGTCCCGGGGTCGGATCTCGAGGGAGGGCCTGTGTAGCTCTTCTGTCTGTGTTCCTTCTCTATCTTCGTCTTGAAGAACCCCTATTTTTTACCCTTCTATTCTCTGTATCTGTATGTACTGCGATCAATAATCTATGTTACTGTAGATATTTCCTGAATTATATCTGATTGGTGGGTATATTTGTTGCCTGCAGTGCAAATAATTCAGGTCCCTGCACTCCATTCCTCCCAGACCAGCTGCACGTTAGTCTAGTGGAGCTAAAGGAGGGCTAGCAGTCGAGGAGCGGGGGCGCCATTCATCTAGACTTAGGGTGCCAACCACCGCGGTAAGGTAGGGTGAGAGGAGGATAATATTGGCCACTTTCCTATTTGCATTGCATTGGTTTTTCTTATTCACCATGGCTAAAAGTGTATAAAGCAATATCCTTTATGTGTTATACTTGGGACTTATTTTGGTGTATGTGCGGTGCATAAGATGCAGTCCTTTGCCTTTGTCCCCTTTAACATTTTTGTAGTTGCTGTTTCAGCGCTGACTTAAGAGGGGATTTATAGAGGTTATTGTTGGATATTCTGCATGCACCTAAGCACTCCAGTTGTCCCCAATATTGTCTTTTGAGTTTTGGAAAATATCTGATTTTAAATAGTACTAATAAAGTTGAAATTTTAAAAGGGTTTTTTCTTTTGGTTGGCTGTTAATCACCCTTATATCCATTTTTTGTATGGTTTTTGGACTCTATTTAACACCTGGATTTATGACTCACTACATTGTCACACTTCACATCTCCACCAGGCCGACTCCAGATAACCAAGCCATCGCCTCCACCACATCTCCACTTGTGACAAAAACCTTAATTTCATTTGCTTGGCTTATCTTTAGGCCATGTCGTTGCCTTTTTTTCAACTGCTTTTTGGTTGTGTTTTAAACTGCACCGTGTCAATGACAAAATGCATGCATTTTGCTTCCCCAGCAATGTCTATGAGAAGTAACAAATTTCCATCCGCACGTTGCTTTTTTTTAGCAGCGTTTTGTTTGACAAATATTTGTCAAAATCGTTGCGCAAAAAAAAGCAGCATGTCACTTCTTCATTGCGTTTTGGTGGCATTTTCCACCCATTGAAATGAATGAGGTGTGTCAAACGCAACCAAAATGTTTAGCTGTGCGTTTGTACTGTATTTTAGTTGCATTATGGATGCGTTCTTGTCAACAAAAATGCAGGTCTTTCGGTTTCTCTCTCTATCGGTCTCGGTCTCTCTGTCGGTGTCTGTGTCTCTCTCGCTCTCTTTCGGTGTCGGTCTTTCCCTCTCCCTTTCTCCCTCCTTCATACTCATGGATCACCGGCGTGGTGCGGCTTTCACACTGCTTCTCCTGCTTCTGAAAGTTCCGGCTGCTCATTAGGCTCATCTCATATTAACTGCTTCCTTTGCCCACCGGGTATGATTGGTTGCAGTCAGACACGCCCCCATGCTGAGTGACAGCTTTCTCACTGCAACCAATCACAGCCGCTGGTGGGCGGGTCTATATCGTGCAGTAAAATAAATAAATAAATAATTTAAAAAAAAAGACGTGCGGTCCCCCCAATTGATACCCAGCCAAGATAAAGCCTCATAGCTTCTGGCTGGTAATCTCACACTGGGGAGGCTTATCGGTTTTAGGCTGCCCCCTAGGCCTAAAAATATCAGCCAGCAGCCGCCCAAAATTGCCACAACCATTAGATGCGACAGTTATTGGACTTTACCCAGATCATCCTGATTACCCTGGTGCAGTGGCAATCGGGGTAATAAGGAGTCAATGACAGCCCTTAGCTGACACTACGTTCTAGGTTAATTATAGCAGGCTTCTACAAAACACCCCCATGATTAATCTGTAAGTGAAAGTAAATAAACACATACACCCAAAAAATCCTTTATTTGGAATAAAAGACAAAAAAACACCGTTTCACCACTTTATTAACCCACAAACACCCTCCCAGGTCCGACGTAATCCACACGAGATCCCATGACGCTTCCAGCTATGCTACATCGGAAGCTCACAGCGAGCGGCTATAGAGCACAACCGCTAGCTGTGAGCTTCACACAGCAACTGAAGTGAGTCACGCTATCAGTGGTGATGTCAATCAGGTTACCCATGGCCACAGCTGAAGTCCACCACCTGTGACAGCAAGTTGCTCGAGTGACTGAAGTGAGCTGCACGATCAGCAGTACCATCACTCAGGTGATTTGCGGTCACAGGTGACTCCTTCACCTTTCACCGCAAATCAGGCCACGACACAGAGACAGAGCTGCGTGGTGACAATGAATTAGGGTGAATTTCTGACATCACAGCTGCAGGTCCCGCAGTACTGCCTGTGTCGTTGCACTGACCTCAGAGGTTCACCTGAGTTCATTCTCATCGCGCAGCTCTGTCTCTGTCTGCTGTCAGCGGGCAGTCATGTGTAGCGCCCCATGGGGCCTAGGAGGTTACTTATCACCAGGCCAGTGGTTTTGTCGGGTTGCTGCTGTGACTGGCCTGACCCGGCTCCGTGGCCCCGTCAGCTTCATGTAAAAACAAACAAATAGGCGAGTGCAAGGTGTCCGGTGTAAAGGGGGATGGGTGGTTTGCGGCCAGGAATCGGCCACAACTGCGACATGTGGCTCTCCTCCAGGCCTGATGTTGACGCAGCTCGGGTAGTCCAGCTCCCCACAGGTGGAGGAAGCCCCGGGGAGGACGGTGGCGACCGGAGAAAGGGGCCGCTGGCACTGAAGCACGAGGCGCCAGTCATAACAGGCCGAGGCAGCAGCTGCAGGTCCATTTCTTTTACTCAGATTTCTTTAGAAGGCTGCCCTCGGGGTACCAGTCACCGCCGTGCTGGGCCCCAGCCGATCTCGGATAAGCAAGGAGCAACCACCAGTGTCCTTGAGTGTGTAAGACCTTTCTCCTCTACGTTCGTAGTGTAATATGGATCCTTGTGGCGTGAAGCGACTTGGGGACTCGAGTTCCACGTTGTGTCCCATTCAAAATGGGGTTAGCCCGGGGACTACCTAGTCCACCCGCGACCCTGCAGAATCTGATGAAGCAACATGAAGTATGGTCCATCCTAGGGGTCTGCAAACCTTTCTGCGCCGGCCCCAAGGGAGCGGTTTAGCTTCCACTCAGATGCAGTGTCCTTCTCAGTCTCACAGGTTCACCCGGTGGTCTCAGTTACTCCCTGTCCACCCGGTTCCGGTTCCCTCCAGTCTACCTGGTTCTACGTGTCCATGGAGTTCGGGTACTCGCTCTCCTTTTCCCATGGAATAGCTCTCAAGCACTCATTCCAGTCGGTCCTTCTGAGGGGAGCCATCCGGCATCCCTCAGCAACCTGTCTTCTTCTCTCTCCCTGACTGTTTTGTTCTGTGTCCCAGACTGATCTAAAGTGATTTCTTATCTGCTCTTTCTCCTCACTCCTAGTGCCCCCATCCTCTGGTGACTCACCCTGGCCGGAAATTTCCCACTGCCATGGTAACCACCTCTGCTCTAGTTTCAGTGTGAAAGCACCTGGTTTACTGATTGTGTAGCTTGATTTGAGCACAGGATGTAAAGGGGGCTTTACACGCAATGACATATCTAACGATAAGTCGTCGGGGTCACGAAATTCGTAACGCACATTCGGCGTTGTTAGCGACACCGTTTATGTGTAACTGCTCTGACCGAGTGTTAACGATCAAACATACTCACCTAATCGTTGATCGTTGACACGTCGTTCATTTTCAAAATCTCGTTGGTCGTTGCTGACGTAGGTTGTTTGTCGTTCCTGAGGCAGCACACATAGCTACGTGTGACACCCCGGGAACGACGAATAGCAGCTTACCTGCGTCCTCCGGCAACGAGGTGGGCATGTCATAATGCGGCTGGTCACTGCCCCTCCGCTTCTATTGGCGGGCCGCTGTGGGACGTCGCTGTGACGGCGCACGAACCTCCCCCTTAACAAAGAGGTTGTTCGCCGCCCACAGCGGCGTTGCTAGGAAGGTAAGTATGTGTGACGCATGTTAGCAATATTGTGCGCCACGGGCAGCGATTTGCCTGTGACGCACTAACGACGGGGGCGGGTGCTTTCACGAGCGACATCGCTAACGATGTCGCTGCCTGTAATGCAGCCTTTATGCAAGTGTTAGCTCCCTCTTACCTGGATAAGTACAGAGTCCTAAATCAAATGCAGTACTCTATGGCGACTGAGGCCTCAGGGGCGCCACACATGCTATTTTTTCTATCTATTCCTTTATCTATGTATTCTAGCTATCTATCAAATCCTATCCGATTATATTTTATTTCTCCTTTAAAAGCGCAGTGTCCAAAATGCAGCCCAAACGCAGCGAACACGCGTCGAAAACGCATGCATTTTTACAACGTTTTTTTGTCAAACGCATTATTTACATTTGTCAAGAGTCTGTCAGAGGGTGTATTTTTGTTGTCAAACCAAAACGCAGTGTACATAGCCTTAGGAGGTTACACCCCATCTTTAGCATGAAATGAAATAATGGCAAAAAATGTCTACTGCGCCAACATGCGAGGTTGGGTAGATCTTCTCAGACTGTGAATTGGTCTAATATTGGAAAGTGTGGATACAAGGAAGAACTAAGTTTGGATGCTTATTCCTTTTGGGTCCCATGTAAAACTATACTTCACTTCAGAAAAAAGTTTGGAGTGTGGGAGGAAACCAGAGTACCCGGAGGAAACCCACTCAAACACGGGGAGAACATACAAACTCCTTGCAGATAGTGTCCTTGGTGGGATTTGAACCCAGGACCCCAGCGCTGCAAGACTGCAGTGCTAACCACTGAGCCACCGTGCCGCCCATCACCCCATCTTTCCCAGGCACAAATGCCTGCTGTTGTATCTCTTATTTGGCTATGTGCCCACAGGACTCTGTACCCGTGAATCTTCCAGATAAATCTGCAGGTTTTAGCAAGCACAGACTCTCCCAGTGTTATTCTATGGAACATGGGGAGTGTATGTGCCCATGCTGCGGTATGTGCGGCTGCGGAATATGCTGTGGATGTCCCGCAGCTGCACGTAACTGCATGTCAATTATTCCTGCGGAAATACCTGTGGAAATACCGGCCCTCCACTATGGAGATAGAGGCCGGGACTTCCACAGGTAAGTCGCATGAATGTCTGCAGGTTTACCGCAGCTATTTTGCAGGAATCCCACAGCTATGTATAGCTGCGGATTCCGGGGAGCTGCTGCGGGAAACCTGCGGACGTACCCGCGGATATATCCGCAGGTACGAGCTCCCATGGGCACATAGCCTTAAAATGTTGCGTTTTTGTCTCAATAATTCATTTGTAGACGTGCCTAACAAAGGAGTCTTCCTTTGGGCTCTGAAAGTTTGCAAACAAAACTTTTCTGGTTAGCAAGTAAAGGTATCACTCTTAGAATACTTTTATCATTTTGGGGGCACAAGTACTTACATTGCTGGCGACACAAAACTTTGCAGGATAATAAATAAATGTCAGCTAGATTGTATACTACAGAAAGATCCAGAAAAGCTGATCGCATGGGCAATAACATTTCAGCCGCAGTAATCGTATTGCTGCATATACTGTATATTGAATAGAAAAATGCTCTGAAAAGGGGACGGACTTGTGTATTCTGGTTACAGGTAAGCAAAGCTCAATGTCAGGTAGCAGCTACAAAAGCAAACAATATTTAGGGTGTATAAAGAGATAAAAACCGCTGATAATTTACCCAACACAGCTTGAAAGCCAAGCTACAATAGCTGCAGATAAGGCCAAATTATTACATTCTCTTACTTGATCACTTTACCTCATGTGTGAATACAGTGCACCTCAACATAGATGACTAGAATATTAGTAGTTCGTGCAGTTGTATACAATATAGAATATGCATAAAAAATGTTTGGTCCCTTAAAGGGGTTTTCACAAGAACAAAATTAATTTTAAAGTTCATTTTAATCAATAGATCTTGGAATAATATTAAGTTGCAGAATTGGACGTGTTCCTGTGCTGAGATAATCTTATATATGTGTCCCCATTCTATGTACGGTGTAATGGCCATGTCTGACCGTACAGGAACATGGTCTGATCATACCACAGCTCCTGGGTCAGGGAGAATACAAAAGAGTATGCAGATAATACAGCACGGAATCACAAATAAGTCTTTCTTTGAGATACAACATTTTTTTAAAAAACAGACAGCGAAATGTTTTACCTCACAAAAAGAATTGACTATGATCCTGCACTGTAATGTCTGTATACGTTTTTAAAACTGCTGCTATCTTGTTGCTGTAAGTAATTGCTGAATTTTTGGAGGAAAGTTTATTCCTCTTTTTGATGCTTTTTTTTTTTTATTAAATCTCCTCTGAGATGTCTTTTTTCTAAGCTAAACAGATCCAACTTTTCCAACCTCTCATCATATGGGAGGCCTTCCATTCCTTATAGTAGTCTAGTTGACCGCCTTTGAACTGACTAACTTCTGAATGTCTTTTTTAAAATGTGGAGCCAAAAACTGGATCCCATATTCTAGATGTGGCCTTACAAGTGATTTATAGACTTTACCATGTATTGTACTGAGGGACAGGAAAAAAAAATCCAAGAGGGTTGAAATTGTGAACAAAAAAAAAAAAAATCATTCCATCATAATTTTTGCAACTTTGCTTATGTAGTGGTCTCATGGTATTGATACATCGATGATATCCTGTTTATATGGCAGGGTTCTGAGGCATCCCGGGAGACGTTCTTATAACAACGTAATGACAACCATTTAAATATCAGATTGACGTCTAGGTATGATTATTGGAAGGTGGCACACACTACAATATGATTAAGCATCCTGACAAAACCAGAAGTGCTGTGAAACGCGCGTCGAGGTGGCATTTGACACGTGCAGCATAGGACATACACATGGCTACAGGTCACGATATTGCTGTAATGCCCTTTATTTAGATCCTAGAGGCTGGCACATTATACTAACATATTGGTTGCCATCTATATCAGTTACTCATGTAGGGGACTAGGGGAACTAGTGGAGTTATACATTTATATTGATCTATAATAATCTTTGATACTGTGATCTTTGCACTTTATATTTGTAGTCCTACTACAATTATTTTTCATGATATGTAACCATTACAAGCTGTGATAGCTTTAATTTTATACATGTCCATGCATTGCTCTGCTTTCCGCCACTCTTTGTAGTGCGGTGATTTTCTTCCCCCCTATGTCCTAATAGTGTAGTCTATGAATATAGTATTTTTTATTATTGTATGTATGTGCATATTAATTAATACATTTTCTATTGAGCCATATATTTTGTGCCCTTGATTTGGTATATGTAATTTTTCAAGTGTACTTTGAGGAACATGAGAAAGATCAAGGTGTTGACATGGCCTGCTGTAGCCTATACTTGGAAAACTAGTCTGATTCAACATCTTGGTGTCAGGAGAGCTTTAGATGTCTTGTGCAGGCCATGACTTCATGGGTCAAATCTATCTTGGTCGTCCAAGGGGATGTCATTAGGAAAATTGTTTTAGAGGGAAACTGTCACTAGATTCCACAATACAAGCTACATACGTTAGAATATAGATATTTTAGATCTACTGATTATGGACTGACTTTGAAAATCTATTTCAGAATGGCTTTAATCCACTAATGACAGAGCCATTTTGACCTTAATGACCAAGTCAAATTTTTAAAATCTGACCAGTGTCACTTTGTGTGGAAAAAGATCACTCAGGATCACTGTAAATGTGGAACTGTTACTGTGTTGCTGGAGATACGACATACTGTATATCTAGGAGAGGTATGATGCAAGGTGGTTTCATACTTATGGATTTCCTGAAGAAGTGGGGTAACACTTCGAAATGCGTTAAATTAAACCACCTTGCATTATACTTCTCCTGGATGTGTGTCGTATCTCCCACAGCGCAGTAACGGTTCCACATTTACAGTGTTCCCGAGTGATCTTTGGCTTCTTCAGCACGTGGACTCTGCAGCAGCTGGTGACAGTCTTTATTTCTGGTTGTGTGATACACAACCTAAGAAGTTGAGCACATTCCCTTATTCCTTTTTTTCCTTGTTACTGGGTAAGACCCTATTGCGCTCTCTTCCCTCCAGCTTTTTACTTTATGTAGTAATAACACTGGAATACTTCAACTTATTCCAGTGATTCTGAGATTATTTCTTTGTGACACATTATACTTCATGTTAGTAGTAAATTTAGGTTGGCGTGTTTTGTGTTTTTTGTCAAAAAAATTAGCAGTTTTCAAAATTTTTATTTTTATATCCATAAAACAGTCAGTCATGCTGTAAAAACCAATAAATAACATTTCCCATATGTCTTCTAACATCCTAAGAAAAGAAAATGCATGAAAAATGATGTAAAGAAGGGTTAAAAGCAAATTTTTTATTTTTTTCAAGAACAGAGGTCTAATGGATGCAAAACTTCTGGGGTGGCTGCAGGTTGCTTTTTTTTTTAGGCTGGAACAGAACAAATAACCATGGACGTTCGAAGCCTGATAATATCAGCCCCCAGCTGTCTGCTTTAACTTAGTTGATTATCAAAAATAGGGGGACCGCACACCATTTCTAATTATTTATTTATAAATTGAAAAAAACAAGGCATGGGATCCCTTTTTTTTTTTTTTACAACCAGCCAAGGTAAAGCAGACCGCTGAGGGTTGAGCCCGCAGCTGTCTGGTTTACTTTGACTGGTTACCAAAAATATGGGGGATCCCACGTCATTTTTTCTTTTTTATTTATTGCAGCCTTTCAACGAGCTGTATTCAGCATCCAAACAACATCTGAACTTGGCACAGACATCCGTGAGAAGTCAGTGTTAGATTTCGAGCCCCAGACACTAGGCGTCCAATATCAACCCGCAACTTTACCGTTCGGGTTCGCTCATCCTTACTGATAACATTTTAATTTTGCATCAAAGTTTTAATTCACACAAGGGGTAATAGGAAGAAATGGACAGGACTATAGGTTATGTCATTTTTATTGAAAGTGGCAGTACCCCATATGTGGTTGTAAACTACTCTATGAGCACACGGCAAGGATCGGATGGGAAAAAACTCTACTTGGCTTCTAAAAAAAATTGTTTAAAAGAACTGAGAGTCCTCAGTGGTTGATACCTTTTAATGGCTAACTGAAAAGATGGTAATAATTGCAAGCTTTCGAGACTACTCAGGTCTCTTCATCAGGCATGGTATAACACAAAATCTGAAGAGTCACATATTTATACACAACAGGACATAGAAAAGTGCAGTAAAAAAAAAAACAAAAAAAAAAACAAGTTATATAAAACAGAACTATCACTATGGCAGGGGGGGCAAACTGTTGTGGCCATAAATTTTGCTGCAGTTCAGTGTGAAAGTTTTATTGTCCTTTGATAAGGGTCTGGTCCGGGCTGTGACACGCTCGGATGGTCAGAGGAGCACATCTCTTAATTGATGTAAAAAGACATGAATCCATGAGACAGATTCATTCCTGCTCTGAATGTGTCAAAGGTCATCATAAGTTTGTACTCCCATAGTCTCCTATCTCTCTGGGACTTGAAGTTTCCTTTCAATACCAGATATTTTAATCATCTGGACAGAGTCTGAGGAGCAGCTGAAGACCTTCCATGAACACTTTAATCAGTTTCATCCCACCATCAACTTAACACTCAGCTACTCCTGCACGGAAATCAACTTCTTGGACACCATCATTAAACTACGGAACAATGAAATAGAGACATCCCTGTACAAGAAGCCAATTGACCGTCCAACATACCTGAAATGGGACAGTTTTCATCCAAAACACATAAAAAACTCTATTGTATACAGCCAGGCTATCAGGTACAATCGGATATGTTCCAACAGTACAGATAGAGACAATCACCTTGAGGGCCTCAGAAAGACCTTTCTGAATCAAGGCTACCACCCAAGAACAATTGAAAACCAGATTACAAGAGCCACCAGAATATCAAGAACCATCTCCTACATTATAAAACTAAAGAAGAAAACAACCGGGTCCCTCTTGTAGTCACCTACAATCCACATCTGGAGGTGTTTAGAGGAGCTGCACGGAAACTACAACCATTACTGCAAAAAGATGCCCGGTTAAAATCTATTTTTCCAGACCCCCCACTTCTGTGTTTTAGACAGCCCCCAAATCTAAGAAGCATCATTGTCAGAAGCTCCCTGTCCTCTCCAACAACAACAGGAACATTTCCCTGCAACCAGAAAAAATGTAAGACCTGTCCATTAATATTGACAAAGGACAAGATAAAGATTCCCAGATCACATCAGGACTACAAGATCCCAGGTACCTTCAGCTGCACTACAACCAATGTGGTGTACTTAATTATATGTACCAAATGTCCAACTGGGGGTCTGTATGTAGGGGAGACAGGACAACAGCTCAGAACAAGGATGAATTCTCACCGCCACACAATTAGAGAAAAAAGGATGGATCTACCTGTGGCCAAACATTTCTGTAACTCAGACCACAGCATCATGGACATGAAATTGCTGGTATTGAAAGGAAATTTCAAGTCCCAGAGAGATAGGAGACTATGGGAGTACAAACTTATGATGACCTTTGACACATTCAGAGCAGGAATGAATGTGTCTCATGGATTCATGTCTTTTTACATCAATTAAGAGATGTGCTCCTCTGACCATCCGAGCGTGTCACAGCCCGGACCAGACCCTTATCAAAGGACAATAAAACTTTCACACTGAACTGCAGCAAAATTTATGGCCACAACAGTTTGCCCCCCTGCCATAGTGATAGTTCTGTTTTATATAACTTGTTTTTTTTTTTACTGCACTTTTCTATGTCCTGTTGTGTATAAATATGTGACTCTTCAGATTTTGTGTTATACCATGCCTGATGAAGAGACCTGAGTAGTCTCGAAAGCTTGCAATTATTACCATCTTTTCAGTTAGCCATTAAAAGGTATCAACCACTGAGGACTCTCAGTTCTTTTAAACAATTTTTTTTATCTCTACTGGCTAACACGGTACAAAGATATATTTTACTTGTATCAAAATGGAGGATACCAGAATGTACCGCATCTTTATGGAACTAAAGACACTTCTGAAGAAACGCGCACAACTGGACAGCGACATATTTTTCTTATCCAAATGCAAAAAGGAGAATCTGATCCCCAAAGGACTCTGGATTACAAACCCAATTCTACATACCTACAATACCCATTATGCACAAAACCTTTGTCACAGGACTTCTGAGAGACTAAGGAACCACCTTTTGCATGTCTTCTACAGCATCAAGAGAGAATTTGAAACACAAAGGAAGACACTACCAGAAAGCACAGAACAAAAAGTACAACAATACTATTACAGACTACGAACCCTTCTGATCCACAACAAGGAAAAGAAGCTACATAGACTGCGCCTCAATTCAGGACTTAATACAAACAGGTGGAGAACAAAGCCAAAACCTGACAACTTGGACAACTACTCCATTCAAGGCACAAAAGCATCTAACTGTGTTATCAATCTCTCGGATTACAAACCAAACAAAATGGAACTTGCTGTGCTTTCTAGAGGACTCTCATTTTGTCCTACTAAAGCTCTAGACAAAATTGAACTCTGCAGCGACATGGAAGATTACTTCAGGAGACTACGTCTGAGGGAATATTTTAGCGATGCAGATGTTTCAGAATCCACCCAGACTGAAGGAAGACGGATCTTGACAACCAGGAAAAGATCAGATTGGACACCTCCACCAGGACGCAACCCTCATCTGGATAACTATATAGACACTTTCAGACATTTGGTAAAATCCACTTTCCTAGACACACACAGGAGGCAACCATCCAACATCAGTGCCCAGGAGAGAAGGGCCATAAAATCTTTGAAAACCAACAAAGAAATCATCATTAAACCTGCAGACAAGGGGGGTGCAATAGTCATGATGAACAAATCAGACTACATGAAGGAAGCACACAGACAACTGATGGACACACGCTACTATAAGAAATTGGAGTCTGACCCTACACAGGACTATTACAAGGAACTTAACAAGTTGGCCTCTTGTCTGCCTGACATATCCATAAGAACTGATGAACTGATACCGGTGAGTCCAAGAATAGGCACATTCTACATGCTTCCCAAAATTCACAAATCTGGAAACCCAGGAAGACCCATCATTTCATGTGTGGGCACCCTCACTGAACAAGTCTCTGGATGGGTAGAGGGTATCCTTAAACCCTTGGTAAGGGATACAACCAGCTACATCCAGGACACTACTGACCTATTGAAAAAACTATCAGCAATAGGTCCTCTTCCAGAGGGAACCATCCTTGCTACCATGGATGTAGAATCCTTGTACTCGAATATTCCACACCAGGATGGATTAAATGCTTGCAAAATTTTCCTGGAAAATACAGGAACTGATGCCAATTCTGTGGTGAAGCTTACAAAATTCATCCTCACCCATAATTACTTTGCATTTGACAATGACATATATCTACAGGAGACTGGGACTGCAATGGGAAGCAAAATGGCACCACAATATGCAAATCTTTTCATGGCCAAGCTTGAGAGTGACTTTTTATCCTCTTGTCCTATCAGGCCTCTGGCCTACTACCGTTACATTGATTTATTTTAATCATCTGGACAGAGTCTGAGGAGCAGCTGAAGACCTTCCATGAACACTTTAATCAGTTTCATCCCACCATCAACTTAACACTCAGCTACTCCTGCACGGAAATCAACTTCTTGGACACCATCATTAAACTACGGAACAATGAAATAGAGACATCCCTGTACAAGAAGCCAATTGACCGTCCAACATACCTGAAATGGGACAGTTTTCATCCAAAACACATAAAAAACTCTATTGTATACAGCCAGGCTATCAGGTACAATCGGATATGTTCCAACAGTACAGATAGAGACAATCACCTTGAGGGCCTCAGAAAGACCTTTCTGAATCAAGGCTACCACCCAAGAACAATTGAAAACCAGATTACAAGAGCCACCAGAATATCAAGAAACCATCTCCTACATTATAAAACTAAAGAAGAAAACAACCGGGTCCCTCTTGTAGTCACCTACAATCCACATCTGGAGGTGTTTAGAGGAGCTGCACGGAAACTACAACCATTACTGCAAAAAGATGCCCGGTTAAAATCTATTTTTCCAGACCCCCCACTTCTGTGTTTTAGACAGCCCCCAAATCTAAGAAGCATCATTGTCAGAAGCTCCCTGTCCTCTCCAACAACAACAGGAACATTTCCCTGCAACCAGAAAAAATGTAAGACCTGTCCATTAATATTGACAAAGAACAAGATAAAGATTCCCAGATCACATCAGGACTACAAGATCCCAGGTACCTTCAGCTGCACTACAACCAATGTGGTGTACTTAATTATATGTACCAAATGTCCAACTGGGGGTCTGTATGTAGGGGAGACAGGACAACAGCTCAGAACAAGGATGAATTCTCACCGCCACACAATTAGAGAAAAAAGGATGGATCTACCTGTGGCCAAACATTTCTGTAACCCAGACCACAGCATCATGGACATGAAATTGCTGGTATTGAAAGGAAACTTCAAGTCCCAGAGAGATAGGAGACTATGGGAGTACAAACTTATGATGACCTTTGACACATTCAGAGCAGGAATGAATGTGTCTCATGGATTCATGTCTTTTTACATCAATTAAGAGATGTGCTCCTCTGACCATCCGAGCGTGTCACAGCCCGGACCAGACCCTTATCAAAGGACAATAAAACTTTCACACTGAACTGCAGCAAAATTTATGGCCACAACAGTTTGCCCCCCTGCCATAGTGATAGTTCTGTTTTATATAACTTGGTTTTTTTTTTTGTTTTTTTTTACTGCACTTTTCTATGTCCTGTTGTGTATAAATATGTGACTCTTCAGATTTTGTGTTATACCATGCCTGATGAAGAGACCTGAGTAGTCTCGAAAGCTTGCAATTATTACCATCTTTTCAGTTAGCCATTAAAAGGTATCAACCACTGAGGACTCTCAGTTCTTTTAAACAATTTTTTTTATCTCTACTGGCTAACACGGTACAAAGATATATTTTACTTGTACTTGGCTTCTAAAACTTAAATTCCATTTGATTAAATTGTGGGCTCCATTAGCTAAGCCCCTGTGGTGCCAGAACAGCAGAAACCCCAAAAGTGACCCTATATTGAAATCTTCACTGGTTAAGTAATTCATCTAGAGGTGTAGTGAGTGTTTTGAACTCACAAGTGCCTTACAGAATTTTATAACATTATGAAGTGGAAATATAACATTTTACTGATAAAATGTAATTTTTTTTATTAGCTGCAAATTTGTCAGTTACACAAGAGTTAATAGCCAAAACTGGACAGCACAACTTTTTGAGCAATTCCTCCCAAATGCGGTGATGCCCTATTTGTCTTCAGAAACTACTGTTTCACAAAACCCACTGTTTTGTGTGGGATATTAGGGTCTTTCTTGGTAATATTTTGGGGTACATAATATTTTTTGATTGCTGTCGGTAGATGGCTGGGATCACATTATTGAGTTCTAAGCTATGCACTAACGTTCAAGTTTCCATGTAAGTCGCACAAAAATGTGATTCAGACAAAACCCTTATTATAAATGAGACAGATGGAGACACTTTGGACTTCGTTTGGCGTCTGTTCTGAAGGTATCCATCTTTTTTGGCATTCAGAGAACCCTGGTAGACCACACGCTAAAAAAAGACACCTAAAATATTCGAACACCACTGGAACAGAGACCAGACAGTGTCCAAGTGCCCTCATCTGCCTCATTATAGTGAGTGACTCAGTCGGGGGGGGGGGGGGGTTGTGTGATTCGTGGTTTTTGGGATTTACACGGAAACCCAGATGTAAGTGCTCAGCTAGAGCACAGGATAAATGTGAACCAAGCCTTATTCCGATTTTTGGGAGGTAAGATGAACAAATAGACAGAAGTACAAGAGTAGTTCTTATTTTTATTTTTGCACAGTTCACCATGCAGTAATAGTTGATACGACGACTTTATTCTTTGTGTAAATACATTTCTGATTATTTTTGCTTAAGGTTTTGCTATTATCAGAGGACAAAATTGTTGCAGATTTGTTTGACTTCAGCAGAAGTAACAGCAGTCAGAATTTGGTGGGAGAAACTAGGATTTACTAGAGATTCACAGGAACAGTACACATCATCGTCAACAGAAAAACACCAGACTTATCCTAAGATGGCAGTTATATCAGAGAGAGCAGTACAAGACAACAAACAGCTAGGACTCACTACTAGTGCTGAGCGGAACTGGACTGTAAAAGCCCGGATCCGCGCGGTTTCAGCGCTATATCTGTGCTGCACCCGGGCGCGGGATTCCGGGTTCACGATCCGGATTTGGCAATTAATAAAAATTAACAAAATCAGAAATAAATTAGCGTTTCATACTTACCGAGACTCGATATTATGGTGGCACACTGCTTCCGGGTCGCGCATTCACTTCCTGTACTATCCATCGCATACACACAGCTTTACGTGTTTTCCCCGCCCGCCGGCCATCCTCTCATCTGTGATTGGTTCCTGGCTGACGCGCCCCCAGCCTGTGACAGCTCTGCCGTGCAGTCATCGCGGCTCAGTAATAGGCTGCACTCAGAGTGGGCAGTCATGCTCTATGGCTGCTCGCTCTGACATGTAGCAGAGCTGGATGCGTCTTCGCTGGATTTTGTGTTGATTACGCCAGAGCTGGAGGGCTGTGTTGGGGTAATAAAGTGGTGAAAGAGGAGGCTGAGTTTGTACTTTATTCCAAATAAAGGATATTTCTGTGTCTTGTTTATTTACTGTAATTTACAGGTTTGTGATGCGGGTGTCTCTCAGACGCCTGTGCGATCACAAACCTAGGGTTCAGCAGCAGCTGTGCACTGTTATTAACCCCTGCTATTACCTTGACTGCCACTGCACCAGGGCAATCAAGATGAGCCGATATCGCACCGGAATTGTCACATCTAATAGATGCGGCAATACCGGGATAGCTGCGGGCTGAGAATATACCAGCTGCCAGCCGGTGTTGTCATGGCTGGGGATGAAACTTGGGAGGACCGCACGTTGTTTGTTTTTTTAATTATTTAAATTTAAAAAAAAAAACAAAAAACGTAAGCGGTTTATCTTAGGCAGCAGTCACACTTGCGATGGACTCCCACAAATCTGACAACGCAGCACAGCCACAGACACATCTGACAGGAGCGTGCATGTGTTTCTAGGTATATGCACGCTCATGTTCAGACAGTGGCAGGCTGTGACGGGTGATGCCATGTCAGACCCGCACGAGTCTGACATATCATCACCCGCACACTTCTGAGTGCTCTTGTACACTTGCGTACCGCTTCCGATGCGACAGCATCGGAAGCGATATGCAAATGACTCTCTGCTGCGGGTGTCAGCCGAGGGTCATGCGACTGTGATGCGATCTTGCAATCGCATCACAGGAGCGGAGAAGATAGAGGGAGCACTTTCTCCTCATCTCCTCCACTGTTTGTCTCCGCGTGCACCGGTGCGATTCCCTCGCATGACACACGGTTCACACTGGCAGTACAGCAGAGCTGAGTGTCATGCGAGTGTCCCTGCCACTGAGGTCAGTTAGAGCGGACCTCTGCTGCGGGGAGTAAGCCGGCACTGAGGTGGGGAGGGGCTGGAGCTGCGGAGGAGAGAATGGCACAGCCCAGCCTGTCACAGCCTCTGCTCAGTCAGTGTCTACACTCAGAGCTGGCAGCCGTGCTTTACGGCTGCTAGCTGTGTGACATGTAGCAGAGCCGGATGGGTCGCCGTGGGACGTGTGGATTACGCCGGAGCTGCAGGGTGTTGGGTAATAAAGTGGTGAACGAGGGCGCGTTTCTACTTTTGTTCTAAATAAAGGATTTTTCTCTGTGTGTGTTTATTTACATTCATTTACAGGTTTGTGATGCAGGTATCTCACAGACGCCCGCGTGATCACAAACCTATTACCCCGACTGGCACCGCATCATGCCTCCGAGAAGAGCCGGTAATGTACCAGGATTGCCACATCTAATAGATGCGGCAATACCGGGTGGCTGTGGGCTGAAATAGCCGGCGTTATCATGGCTGGGGATGGAAAAAAAAAAAAGCCGGAGTCACACTTGCGACGGATACACTGCTTTCCCCGCCCACCGGTCGTCCTGCTGCCTGTGATTCGTTGCAGTCAGCTGACACGCTGCCACTCAGGGTGGGGGCGTGTCTAACTGCAACCAATGACACGCGCCGGTGGGCAGGTAAAACAATGAATGTTGAATTGTCGGCTCCAGAAGAGAAAAGCGTGACCCGGAACAAGTGTCTCGCCATGCCAGTGAGTACACCGCGCGCACGCTCCTACCCCCCATCCTCTCCACAAACGTTTTTAATCTCCGGATTCCGGTCCCCATTGACTTATATGGGCACCGGATTCTGGAGCGGATTGGACTTATTTTTAAGCTTGTCAGTGATCCGCCGGCCCCAGTTTTTGGGGCGTTCGATCAGCTCTACTCACTACATATTACTAAGCATCAACAGATAGAACAGCGTCTTCTACTGACACTACAATATGCAACATATCATCAGTCTGTAGCTTGTTGCATCTTTTTACAACAAAAATTGTTGTTTTTTTTTATTAAAAAAACGTTTTTTCACCATATTGTGAGAGCTGTATGTTTTTTTATATTTTGACAACAGAGCTGTATGAGTGATTCATTTTGGGGGTGATAAGTTGAAGATGTTTTTCGGAGTGATTTTGGGGAATATAACATTTTGATCACTTTCTATTCAGATTTTTAAAATACAAAATGAACAAAAACTAGCAATTCAGTTATGGTGTGCATATATATATCTAATATATAAAGCTGAGTGTGTGTGTGTGTGTGTGTGTGTGTGTGTGTGTGTGTATGTCCGGGATTGGCATCTGCACCGTCGCAGCTACAGCCACAAAATTTTGCACACTCACACTTCTGAACCCCGAGAGCGTCATAGGCTATGTTTTGAGGGGAAATTGTAACCCCGCGCTTTACAGTTTTTCACCAAAAAACCTGCCTCCATTAAAGCGAATGGAGCTGGGAGCCACAGTGCAGCCAGAACTTCAGAAGAATTCGCTGCCACGCCCTTAAATAGAATGTTGGCGTGTCACAATGCAGCCAGGGAAAGAGACAGACACAGACAGGGAAAGAGGCAGACACAGACAGGGTAAGAAACAGACATAGACAGTGTAAGAGACAGACACAAAGAGACAGACAAAGAGACAGACTGACAGGGAAAGAGACAGATAGGGAAAGAGAGGGAAAGATAGAGACAGGTTAAGAGACAGGTTAAGAGACAGACACAGACAAAGAGACAGAGACAGACACAGGGAAACAGACAGACAGGGAAAGAGATAAACAAAGAGACAGACACAGGGAAAAAGAGGGAAAGGGACAGACAGAGAAAGAGATAGACAGACAGGGAAAGAGATTGAGACAGATGGAGAACGATAGATAGGCAGACAGGGAAAGAGATTGAGACAGATGGAGAAAGAGAGAGAGTCAGAGATAGACAGGGAAAGAGACAGACAGATAAAGAGATAGAGAGAGACAGAGAGATATATACAGAGGGGGAGACAGACAGAGAATGGGAGAGAAACAGAGAGACAGTTACTATCCCGGGCAGCGCCGGGTGCTATGTTGTGAGGCGAAATTTTAACCCCGCACCTTCCAATTTACCAATCAATTTTGCCCCTATCTACATAATGGGGAAAAAGTTAAACGAAAAGGGTTGGGGGCAAATTGACAGCTGTCTGATGTGAACAAGGGGGACTTAAAGAATGAGAGTGATGGCGCCAAAGAGTATATACAGTACAGTTGCTGTAGGTGGGGCCCTGACATGGGATACTCACCACACTCGGGGATATGAACACAGACACAAAATGCACCACACACTACCACGTACATGACCACATATACCACCCTCAGCACACATTTCACCATGTGAAACTATTTAATAATTACATTTCTATCTATTTGTTTTGTGTTTTTTTGTGTGCAGAATACATTTTTGTTAATACATTCTATTTTGTTAACAGCAGTTATTAACCCGGGTGAAGCCGGGTAGTACAGCTAGTAATATATAAAGCTGAATGTGTGTATGTATGTGTATGTATGTGTATGTACAGTGCCTACAAGTAGTATTCAACCCCCTGCAGATTTAGCAGGTTTACACATTCGGAATTAACTTGGCATTGTGACATTTGGATTGTAGATCAGCCTGGAAGTGTGAAATGCACTGCAGCAAAAAAGAATATTATTTCTTTTTTTTTTAAATTGTGAAAAGTTTATTCAGAGGGTCATTTATTATTCAACCCCTCAATCCACCAGAATTCTGTTTGGTTCCCCTAAAGTATTAAGAAGTATTTCAGGCACAAAGAACAATGAGCTTCACATGTTTGGATTAATTATCTCTTTTTCCAGCCTTTTCTGACTAATTAAGACCCTCCCCAAACTTGTGAACAGCACTCATACTTGGTCAACATGGGAAAGACAAAGGAGCATTCCAAGGCCATCAGAGACAAGATCGTGGAGGGTCACAAGGCTGGCAAGGGGTACAAAACCCTTTCCAAGGAGTTGGGCCTACCTGTCTCCACTGTTGGGAGCATCATCCGGAAGTGAAATGACGACCCATCTTAAGATCCTTGATGGAGGAGCGGAGGTTCTTGGCCAAAATCTCCAGGTAGGCCGTGCTATCCATCTTCCCATGGATGCGGACCAGATGGCCAGGCCCCTTGGCTGAGAAACAGCCCCACAGCATGATGCTGCCACCACCATGCTTGACTGTAGGGATGGTATTCTTGGGGTCGTATGCAGTGCCATCCAGTCTCCAAACGTCACGTGTGTGGTGTGTGGTGGCACCAAAGATCTCGATCTTGGTCTCATCAGACCAGAGAACCTTAAACCAGTCTGTCTCAGAGTCCTCCAAGTGATCATGAGCAAACTGTAGATGAGCCTTGACATGACGCTTTGAAAGTAAAGGTACCTTACGGGCTTGTCTGGAACGGAAACCATTGCGGTGGGGTACGTTACTTATGGTATTGACGGAAACCAATGTCCCCACTGCCATGAGATCTTCCCGGAGCTCCTTCCTTGTTGTCCTTGGGTTAGCCTTGACTCTTCGGACAAGCCTGGCCATGGCACGGGAGGAAACTTTCAAAGGCTGTCCAGGCCGTGGAAGGCTAACAGTAGTTCCATAAGCCTTCCACTTCCGGATGATGCTCCCAACAGTGGAGACAGGTAGGCCCAACTCCTTGGAAAGGGTTTTGGACCCCTTGCCAGCCTTGTGACCCTCCACGATCTTGTCTCTGATGGCCTTGGAATGCTCCTTTGTCTTTCCCATGTTGACCAAGTATGAGTGCTGTTCACAAGTTTGGGGAGGGTCTTAATTAGTCAGAAAAGGCTGGAAAAAGAAATAATTAATCCAAACATGTGAAGCTCATTGTTCTTTGTGCCTGAAATACTTCTTAATACTTTAGGGGAACCAAACAGAATTCTGGTGGTTTGAGGGGTTGAATAATAATTGACCCTCTGTATAAACTTTTCACAATGTAAAAAAAAAAAAAAAAAAAGAAATAACATTCTTTTTTGCTGCAGTGCATTTCACACTTCCAGGCTGATCTACAGTCCAAATGTCACAATGCCAAGTTAATTCCGAATGTGTAAACCTGCTAAATCTGCAGGGGGTTGAATACTACTTGTAGGCACTGTATACATATATATATATACATACATATACATACACACATATATATATATATATATATATATATATATATATATGTGAGAGTACCTATTACGTGTACCCCTTTTCACATGTAAAATGACATGGAATAAATGGCGCTATAATAATAAATAATAATTTTAGGAAAATATGTGCTCCAAAAATCAAATAGTGCTCCCTTCCCTCCCAAACCCTGTGGTGCAGCAAAACACTACTGTACAGTCCCATGTGGGGTATTGCCACATTCAGGAGAAATTGTATAACACATTATGGGGGCCCTTTATACTTATTTTCCTTGAGCAAAATGGAAATTTGGGGTTCAAACAAAATTTTAGTGATAAAAATGTAACTTTTTTCACGACAAATATATAAAATTTTGTGACACACCTGTAGTGTCAATATGCTCACTGCATTGCTGTGCAGTTTGTAAAATGGGGTCACTTGAAGTAGGGAGGGGGTTCTGCTGTTCTGGCACCTCAAAGGCTCTGGCAATGTAACATGGCACCCGCAAACCAATCTAACTAAATCTGCACTCCAATATGGCGCTCCTTCCCTTCTTCATTTTGCACTGTGCCTCCAAAGTAGTTTTCGACCACATAAGGGGTATTGGCGTACTCAGAAGAAATTGTACAACAAATTGATGGTCCATTATCTCCTGTTACCATAATGAATTTGAAACATTTGGGGTTAAAGCAACATTTTTGAAGTTAAAAATGTATTTTTTGATTTTCACGGCTCATTGTTCTAAAATTCCATTATGTACCTGGGATTCAAGGTTCTTACTAAACATTTAGATAAATTCCTTAAGAGGTCTAGTTTCCAAAATGGGGTTACTTGTGGGGGAGGTCTACTGTTTAGGCACATCAGGGGTTCTCTAAATGCAACATGGGATTCCAGCCACTTTTGCAATCAAATGGCGCTCCTTCCCTTTCAAGCCCTGCCATGCGCCCAAACAGTAGATTTCCATCCCATATGAGGTAGCAGCGTACTTAGGAACAATTGCACAACAAAATTTTTGGTGCGTTTTCTCCTGTTACCCTTGTGAAAATAAAAGATTTTGGTTTAAAGCAACAATTTTGTGGTAAAAATGTTTTTTTTTTTCATTTTGTTTTTTTAATTTCACCGCTCAATGTCATAAAATTCTGTGAAGCACTTGTGTGTTCAAAGTGCTCACCAAATATCTAGAAAAATTCCTTGAAGGGTCTAGATTCCAAAATTGAGTCACTTGTGAAGGATTTTAACCGTTTAGACACCTCATGGGCACTCCAAGCGTGACATTGCGTGTGCTATCTATTCCAGATAATTTTGTGCTCTAAAATTCAAATGGTGCTTCTTACCTTCCGAGCCCTGCTATGCATCCAAACAGTAGATTTCCACCACTCATTGGGTATCGACATATTCAGGAGACATTGCACAACAAATTTTATTGGGCATTTTCTCTTTTTACCCTTGTGAAAATGCAAAACTTGGGACTAAAGTAACATTTTTGTGGGAAAAAGTAAAATTTTTATTTTTTCTTCCACATTGCTTTAGTTCCTGGGAAGCACCTTAAGGGGTAATAAACTTCTTGGGTGTGATTTTGAGTTTTTTGATGGGTGCAGTTTTTTGAATGGTGTCACTTTGGGTATTTTCTGTCACGTAGACCTCTCAAAGTCACTTCAAATGTGATGTGGTCCCTAAAAAAAATGGTTTTGTAAATTCTATTGGAAAAATGAGAAATTGCTGATGAATTTTGAACCCTTCTAACTTACTAACAAAAAAAAATTGTTTTGAAAATTGTGCTGATGTAAAGTAGAGATGTGGGAAATGTTATTTATTAACTATTTTTTGTGACATAACTCTCTAGTTTAGAGGTATAAAAATTAAAAATTTGAAAATTGCCAAATTTCCGATTTTTTTTAACAAATAAATGCAAAATTATCGTCCTAAATTTACCACTATAATGAAGGGTAATATGTAACATAAATAAGTCTCACAATCAATGGGATCCGTTCAAGCATTTTAGAGTTATTACATCATAAAGTGGCTGTGGTTAGAATTTAAAAAAAATAAAAAATGGCCTGGTCACGAAGGTGAAAACCGGTTTGGGGGTGAAGGGGTTAAGCAAGGTTTAACAGGTCCCTATACCCTGTGGTCATCAGATGACCTTGGGATGGGTACAATTGTAACTATTGTTATCTGATAATCGGTTCCAGAACTTGCCAGGACTGATGCCACAGGGTGTCAGCTGTCATATAGATAGGTGTCTGATTGGCTCTATGTTTGGGGTCGTTTTCATGTTGCAGAAAAAATTGGGAGCCAATGTCATTAAGCACTATCTTCAGTGTAAAGAACAGAGTCCTGGAAGTTATGTGGCTCCCCAGATCCCTGGGAAAATAAGTATTTGATACATTGTCTATTTTGTAAGCTTTCCCACCTATTAAGAATGGAGAGGTCTGTGTTTTTTTTGTTTTTTTTTTTTTTTTTAATCCAGAAAATAATATTGTATAATCTTTAAACAATTAATTTGCATTTTATTACATGAAATAAGTATTCGATACAATATAAAAACAGAACTTAATATTTTGTACAGAAACCCTTGTTTGCAAATATAGAGGTCAGTCGTCACAGCAGGGATTTTGGCCTACTTCTCCATACAGATCTTCTCCCGATCTTTCAGGTTTCGGGGTTGTTGTAGGGCAACATTGAGTTTCAGCTCCCTCCACAGATTTTCTATTGGGTTTAGGTCTGGAGACTGGGTAGGCCACTCCATGACCTTGAAATGCTTCTTATGGAGCCACTCCTTAGTTGCCCTGGCTGTGTGTTTCGGGTCATTGTTGGTCATTGTCATGCTGGAAGACCCATCTGCAATGCTCTTACTGAGGGAAGGAGGTTGTTGGCCAATATCTCACAATACATGACCCCATCTATCTTCTCTTCAAGTCATCCTGTCCCCTTTGCAGAAAAAGACCCCCAAAGTATGATGTTTCCACCCCCATGCTTTACGGTTGAGATGGTGTTCTTGGGGTTGTACTCATCCTTCATTCTCCAAACATAGTGAGTGAAGTTGATACCAAAAGTTCAATTTTGCTCTCTTCTGACCACATGACGTCCTGCCGTGCCTCTTCTGGACCATCATAGATGGTCATTAGTGAACTTTAAATGGGCCTGGACATGTGCTGGGCTGAGAAGTGGGACCTTGCATGCCCTGCAGAATTTTCATCCATGACGGCGTAGTGTGTTACTAATCTTAATCTTTGAGACTTTGGTCCTAGCTCTCTTCAGTTCATTGACCAGTTCCATAAAGTTCTGGACAGATTCCTGACTTTTCTCAGAATCATCCTTATCTCACGAGGTAAGATTTGGCATGGAGCCCCAGACCGAGTAAGATTGTCAGTCATCTTGTGTTTCTTCCAATTTCTAATAATTGCACCAACAGTTGTTGCCTTCTCACCAAGCTGCTTGCCTACTGTCCTGTAGCACATGCCAGCATTGTGCAGGTCTACAATTTTGTACTTGGTGTCCTTAGACAGCTCTTTAGTCTTGGTCATGCTGGAGAGGTTGGAGTGTGATTGATTGTGTCGAGAGGTGTCTTTTATATAGGTAACAAGTTCAAACAGGTGCAATTAATACAGGTAATGAGTCCAGAGTAGGAGGGCTTCTTAAAGACAAATGACAGGTCTGTGAGAGCCAGAGTTCTTGCTGGTTGGTATGTGATCAAATACTTATTTCATTCAATAAAATGCAAATTAATTATTTAAAAATCATCCAACGTAATTTTCTGGAATTGAAAAATTGTCCGTCACAGTTTAATTGTATCTACAATAAAAATTACAGATCTCTCCATTCTTTGTAGGTGGGAAAACAGGCAAAATCAGCAGTGTATCAAATTCTTATTGCCGAAACGCGTTGTCCTCATCATCAGCCTTTTTATGTCAGTAGGATTTTGCCAGTGTATTTTTCTACATTTTTAAGGATGGAATAAAAGTTAATTTTTATAATTAGTTTTCTTTGGAGTTCGGGCTGGATCCCTTTTTCTTCTCTGCTTCTTATACAAATATCACAATGCTTTTAAACATTATAGTGTTAATTTTACATCTTTATCACTTAACAAAATTCAAAGTGTGACCAAGCCTGGTCTTCAAAACAGCATTGATTCTCTTAGGTGCACTTATACAAAGTTATGGATTTTGTAGGATTTTAGTTAGGTATGAGTATGCAGTCCACCACGTACAGAGTGTAGACTACCTCTATAGGGGCTGAGCTGTCAGATCATGTGCCACTACAATCACCTTGGCATCCGCACAGCATTGTCACCCACTTCCACTCCATTGGTTAAATGTCCTCATTAGTAGTGATGGGCGGACTTGCAGAAAACCGGGACCGGCGGACCTAACCGGATTAAAAAAAAAAAAAAAATCCGCTTCTGGCCCATAATTGAGCCTGGTTATCTAACCGGACACCGGTCCCCATATGAGTCTAAAGGGACCAAAATCCGGCAATTAAAAATGTTGGTAGAAGGGATAGGGGGATAGAAACAAGCACTTAATACTTAGAGTCTCTGTCACAGCTGTAACTGCTCCCGTGGCCGCTCATTTACCTTCATGCATATGCACTGCTTCCCCGCCCACTGGTGTCTGTGAATTGTTGCAGTCAGACGCGCCCCCCACCTTAAGTGGTAGCGTGTTAGCTGACTGCTTCTAGTCACAGACGCAACGTGCATCAATCGTAGTATCAAAATAAATTAAAACACTGGTGTAGGGCCCCCCCTATTATGATACCCAGCACAGAGAAAGCATAACTTGGCTTTGTATCAAAATAGGAGGAACCACATTTGGCTTTTTTTTTAAATTACTTATATATTTTTAAAAAAAATGATGTGTGGTTTCCCCCCAACCTTGATACCAAGCTATGATAAAGCTCAACAGCTGGTGGCTGGTATTCTCAGCCTGGATAAACCCATGGTTATTGAGCCCCTCCAGCCTAAAAAATAACAGCCTGCAGACACCCAAGCTTGCCGCATCCATTAGATTTGACAATCCCGGCAATTTACTCGGCTCTTCCTGATTGCCCTGGTGCGGTGGCAGTCGTGGTAATAAGGGATAATCACTGCTCACAGCTGGCACTAAGCCATATATTCGTAATGGGAGGTGTCTGAGACCCCCCCCATTACTAATCTGCAAGTGAAAGTAAATAAACACAAACACTGAAACAATCCTTTATTTGGAATAAAATACAAAAAAACATCCTCTTTCACCACTTTATTAACCCCAAAACACCGCTGCAGGTCCGACGTAATCCATGAGGTCCCACAACTTTTTCAGCTCTGCTACATCTGATTCACAGAGAGCACCATAGAACATGACTGCCTTCTGTGAGCTACAGGCAGAGACTGAGTGAACTGCGTGATCAGTGGGGACGACACTTAGATAAGTTGCGGTCACAGCTGGAGCTTCCCGCTGTCCTCCACCTGTGTCTGCAGGTAACCTTACCTCAGTAAAGTCAGTGACCTCACCTGATTTAATCAAGCAATTTTACTGTCAATTCCCTAACAAGCCAGGTCTTGAGGTTTCAAAGGCCCCTCGTGGAGGGGAATACGGTCAGATCTCCACCAGAGTGTGCTCCTGCGACTTCTGCTTCGATCACCAGACGTCACTGCCATTGATTTTAATGGGCCTGCATAGGTCCGTGTCTCTGGTACGTATGAAAACGGATGTCATACATACTGGAATAACGAATGTGTGAAGAGGGCCTTAGAGATATTTTAGATGGGTGGGTAGTTACATTTTAAAATATCATGTTTTTTTAATTTTTATTATAATATGCTTTTCATTGCCTCTAGGAATTTTGTCCATATGAAGTGTGAATTTTGTTTCTCACCGTGAATCTTGAAGGCCATGGCAGTATCTTCTCCATCAGAAGTTGGTCTGCTGGAACCTAAGTTTGGAAGGTGAAGACGCTGTACCATTATTTTATACTCACCTCTGACAGTAGTACAACCAGTTTATGGATTTGTAGTGGTACTTATCTCTGTATTTATTCGTAGGGCATTTTGTATTTAGCGTTATATATCTTATTTTCACCATTGTCCTCACTTTTTCCACCTTCCTGCCAGTGATCAGCATGGTTTATTCCATATGTATCTTTTATTTTTCTACATTGATTTATTCCAATTTTGTAGATAAATTTAGCTTAATTATTCTTATTTATTATACATTTCACTTCCATTTTAATCACATTTTTGTAATATAATATATCTACTTAAGGGGTGTTGGAATTAAATTAATTCATGATTAAGTAGTCTATACACAGTAGCACTTTTCACTATTGATTACCATGTATTTACTTATCTATTTTTTATTAATCATTATTTTCCTTATTATATTTTTTGCTATTAAGTTATATATTTATTAGACATGCGTATAGTACACTTTACTTTTTTGGAGTGCACCTTTGTATGCACTGTAGTTGGTAAAGAGTCATTTTAATCCTTCCTTTTTTAATTCTACATATTTTGGCATTTGGTGATGTAGGTTTTTTTTTTGTTTTTTTTTTTTAACATTACCCTTCACTAATATAACCAACATGCTTCACAGCCTTTATAACAAATGTATTTCCTAATGTTGGAATTATATCATGTCTTTATTCTTAATTCACTTAGCACTTTTGGTAAATTAATAATTTAATTATTAATTTAGTCACAATATATTATATATGGCTCCAGCACCACAAAATTAAAATATTGTCTCTAGTTACTGGCCAAGTAATACTCCATGACTTCAGTGGTTGAATGTATACTGTACATGTATTTACTATGTCATTTGGTTGGTTGCTAGATTAAAGCAAAGTTCACTTTATGCTGTTTTACCTAGTAACCTGCACACCTTTGCGTTGGTGCGCATCTGCTACTGGTTGGCAAGTTAAGGCTCTGCTCGTGCATGTGTAGCATGGCAACCACACATGCGTTCCACGTATGCAGTCCACCATGCACAGGGGAAGACTTCCTGTACAGGGGCCGAGCTGTCATTCTTGCCTCGGCATCGGCACAACACGGTCACATCCGCTTCAACTTCATTGGTTAATTGGCCTCATATGTATCGCGCTCCCTTAGGGCCAATTATCTTATACCTAGGCACCAAATTCCTTACTCAAACGCCCTCAATGGAAGAAGTGTGGCGAAACGTGCGTCGGGGTGGGAGGGAATTGGACCCTGATACATTTTCGACTGCATCATTATTTACAAAGTACTGTGGGGAACATAAGTATTTGATTGCAAAGTGTAGCAAATGAATATGACAAATGAATATTCCCCCTTCCCCCCCCAGCTCATTCCTCTGCTGGAATTAGTGACTGGAACTTGTGTTAATGAAAAATTGAAAATTCACCCCTTTCCACCACCTATAATACTGCCCACTCCTCTGCCGGCATCAGAAATTGTAAGTTTTGTAAATGAAAAATTGAATATTCACTGCATTCCCCCCACCCCAATGCATGTCGTCAGTGATTCACTCAGACTGATGTATTACTGTCAGAGGATCACAGTACAATGATCACACTGGCCGGCGGCTCTTCTGACCCGACTAGTTATCGTTTATTTCTTTGCAGCTGTCACGCTCAGATGAGAAGAGCCACCAGGTAGTGCGAGCTTGTGCTCCCATCTTTAGGCAGTAATATGACAGTATAAGTGAATAATGGACATTCGGCACAGAGGGATAAATGGGTAAGGAGGTGAATATTCATTTTTTCATTAAACACAAGTGCCAATAACTGACGCAAGGAGAGGGGTGGGTGGGATTAATGGGGGGTGGGGGGGGAATATTCATTCCATTAATTAGCCAGCATGTTACTATAAGGGCTCATTCAAATGACCGTTTCGTTTGTCCTGGTAAGTTCCTGTTTTTTTTGCGGACCCACGGCCAGGACCATCTTTTCAATGTCTTTTGTGTAAGATCGGATGCCGTATGTCCGTTCCGTTATTATGGAACATATCCTATTGTGTTCCGTAATAACGGACCGTGACTCAATACAAGTCAATGGACCTGCAAAATCTCCGGAAGCCACGAGGAAGCACTTCCATGTGACTTCCGTCGGTTCCCCTGCAGTCTGTGTCCCTCTCCCGCGCCAGCCCCCGCGGCTGCTCACACTGCAGTGTGTCAGCAAATGCCCGCACAGCAGTGTATCAACATATGCCCGCACTGCAATGTCAGCATATGTCCGCACTGCAATGTCAGCATATACCCGCACTGCAAGCAGCTGATGAGCATTGCCGTCAGAAGGTTAGTAAAGTTCATTACCTGCGGTGATGAACTCCTGCACTCCTGACATCAGCGCTCGTCACTGACAGTCGCGTTCTCACATCACCTCTCGCGGGCGGACAGAGACTGTGACTAGTGGTGATGTCACAGGCCGCTCACGAGAGGTGATCTGAGAACGCCGCGGGCATAGAAGTCAGTAAACAGCACTGACGTCAGGAGATCAGCGGCTTCCTTCACTGCAGGTAATGTACCTCGCTAACCTCCTGAAGTCAGCGCTGGTCAAGACCTGCAGTGACCTTGGCTGACATCATGATGTTAGCTCAGGTCACTGCACTGCTCTCCCAGTCAACGGGGAACATTCTGTTCTTCATTGACTGGGACAGTGAGTATAGATAGTCGTTGGACTCCTCCTTATTGGATTACGCTGGACCCGGATTTGTTTTTTGTTTTAAATAAATTGGTGAATGAGGGAATGCGTTGGGGAGTTTTTTTTTCAAATAAAAATGTGTCTTTTTTTTTTTTTTTTTTTTTTTTTTTTAATACTGACTGGGTAGTGAAGTCGGGTATCTGATAGACGCCGTGACATCACTAACCCCAGGGCTTGATGGCAGGTGAAATTACACATCAGGAATCAACCACATATATTACCCCGTTTGCCACCGCACCAGAGCATCGGGATGAGCTAGGGCAAAGCACCAGGATTGGTGCAACTAATGCATGCGCCACCTCTGGGGTGGCTGCAGCCTGCTATTCTTAGGCTGGCGAGGGTCCAAGAACCGCGGACCTCCCAAAGTCTGAAAATACCAGACCACAGCTGTCCGCTTTACCTTGGCTGGTGATCCAATTTGGGGGGGAACCCACGTTTTTTGTTTTAAATTATTTAATTTAAAATAATAGTGTGGGGTGCCCTCTGTTTTGGATTACCAGCCAAGGTGAAGCTGCCAGCTGTGGTCTGCAGGCTGCAGCCGTCTGCTTTACCCGAGCTGGCTACCAAAAATAGGGGGGACCCCACGTCGTTTTTTTTATTTTTTTTTTTTGCTAAATACAAACCTAAGCACCTTTTAATGCCACATGAAAGGCACTAAAGGGTACAAGATTACAAAATGCAGGGGAGTGGGACATTATATGTCTTTCTCATCTATTATCTATCTATCCATCCCTCTATTCATTCATTCATTCATTCAGTCCTCTCTCTATTTATCCCTCTATCTCTCTGCCTCTATCTCTATCCAGTTATCTATCTCTCTATCTCTATCCATTTATCTATCTAGCTGCTTCTATTTTTTGCGGTCCGCAAAAAAAAAAAAAAAGGAAGACACACAGATGACACTCGTGAATGGAACGGAAGTCACATGGATGCATCCGTGAAAAAACAGGACCGTTTTTTGCGGACCGCAAAAACGTAATGGTCGTGTGAATGTAACCTAAACTTTAGGGCTTACAGTAACACAATGGGGCAATGTACACCAATAAAAGCTACATATCCTTACAGGGCTGCCCAAGCCCTATTTCGAGTAATATTAGTATGATGATCAGCAACTAGGGCTTATTTGTTGAGTACAATTTATATTTTAAGAATACTCCAAAAAGGCAGAAAGCCTGCCAGGGCTATATTCGGTAATACAAGTTTATTTTTATTGTACATGATTTTAATATTTTTTGAAATAATAACATTTTTATATGTAGTCTTCCTCTCTGTGATCATATCAGTACCACAGATTCCTGTTGATGGGGGGTGAGGGGGAAGATATTGCTCTTGGAATAAAAGGAGGAAAAACAAAACTGCAAACATGGAAAAAAAAAAATCGGTCAGGAAGGGATTAAAAACCTGTTGGCAAGTGTTCCCAAAAGAACTGATGCTGTTTTGAAAGCAAAGGGCGGTCATACCAAATATTGATTTAAAGGGGTGGTCCACATCGATGTAAAGCTCATAAACAAGGCTTTTCTCAAATACCTTGAGTAGCCAATTGCGGCTTTGAGCGGTGCTATCGCGGTCCGCTCATCTCCATTGTGTGACCCCCGGGGATCTGTGACCTCTGAGATCCGGTAATTTCATGTTAACTTCCAGTTGACCCAACAGCCCCAGTCTCTGTGATTGACTGGGCTGTGAGCAGAGTTTCACCACTCATGACAGCCCAGCATCTCGCGCACCCTCTCCTTTGCCGGAGATCGGCACAATCGGGAGCGATACCGGGCTGTGATGTGCGGTGAAACTCCGCCCACAGCCCAGTCACTCAGATAAACTTGGGTCCCACCTTGGTGATGTTGGGTCAACTGAAAGTTGACATCACATCACCGGATCTCAGATCGTGATGAGAGGACCTCGATAACACCGCTCAGAAGCACAATTGGCTACACAAGGTATGAGAACAGCCTTGTTTATGAGCTTTACAGCAATGTGGCCACTAATGGTGAGTAGAGAACAACCCCTTTAAGTTTCTCTTTTGTTCATTCACTTTACATTGTTAATTAAAAAAAACAAAATTATTAACACTTCTATTTTTGAAAGCATTCTTATGGACACTACCTGCAAGGAGTTTGTATGTTCTCCCCGTGTTTGCGTGGGTTTCCTCCGGGTTCTCCGGTTTCCTCCCACACTCCAAAGACATACAGATAGGGACTCTAGATTGTGAGCCCCAATGGGGACAGTATTGCCAATGTGTGCAAAGCGCTGTGGAATTAATAGCGCTATATAAATGAATAAAATTATTAAAATTATTTTAGGCAAGTGTGGAAAAAATGCTGTTGCCCAGAAATGTATAACAGTAGAGGTCTCGCTGAAGATTGCAGCCACAGTAAATAGGACACACTGTTGAGGTCTCATTTCTGACATTTTATTCAGTAGAGGTTCTTCTCCAACCAGTAGTTTACAAAAGGAAACATAAAAAAATGAGCAAAACATGAAATATGTCTGATGAGAAAATAAAACAGTTTTTAATTCAAATAAACATTTCCACGACTTCTCAAGGTTACGACTGAGCTAGAATTCACTGCGAGATGAGAATAAGCTTTACAAAAAAAGCAATGTGGGAAAATGAATCGCTCTCAGTCCCAGGAACGGACAGTGCCCATACATGATACCAGTACAGGAGTCAATAGCTCTGTGTCTGGACCTGTCTTTTTGGGTGGGCAAAAGGAGCCTTCTGCTTTAAGTAATGGAAACATCACAAAACAAATGGTAGGAATCAGTGTGTAATGCCAATAAAAAATACCCTGTTCGCGCATATAATAAAGTGATTGTTCTGATGCTTAGGTTTGCTTTATATTATATAAATTAACAGTATGTGGACCGTGCACACACGTAGATCTAGGTTCTACATCAGCCATAGAACGACATCCCACCACACACCGCTCTCCATGTGCCGGATTTCAGCAGCTGGAGAAATATTCCTATGAACCAGGTGTAGGTCACCTACAAATTGATGCATGGACACAATTCCCAGTATCACATGCAAAGGGAGAATGCTGGAGCAAGTCGGCAAGAAAAGTTCAACCCCAACTTTACAGTCAATTATTACCTAATGTGACATTTTAAAAGAAGTTTGGATTAATTTCTTGTTTAAATTCTGAATCATAATAATAGGAGACAAAACCCACAAGAAGAATTCAGAACACATTAAAAAAAATGATTGCAAAAGCTAAAAATACAGCTGTACAGCCCAAATTGCAAGTGCCCACCCCAGCCCTAAAATCTCGTCTACATGGTCCCTCGCGGTGTATTTTGGCAGGCCTGCAGTCAGTCCCAAGTACCAATAGTCATGACCTGCTTGGGAACCAATATGGAGACCCTCACACACATTAGATAGCTGTGTAATGGGCAGCTGCTAGCAATCGCTTCAAACTCCCTTCTATTCTAGAAAAGTCGGGAGGTTCCCATACACATTAGATGGTTAGACAATCCCACCAATTTTTATCTCAATTCTATGGCACCTTTAAAGTAGCACTTCCAGCTTTTTTTTTTTCTAATGTAACTGCACAGCCACTTGAAAGTCTGTCACACTGTGTACTTATATATGTATAGTGCAATTATTTCCATGTATTTCAGCCTCCTGTTTACTTTCCACAAGCCTTTATCTTGATCCTTGCATGTTTTTCCTCTATACTCTGCTATAAATCCAGTGGTGAACCAGTAAAGCCTCACAAGAGTAGCTGGAGCGAGTACCATCTCTGCCGGCTGGGATGTCACTGCGAATACCCTTCTCTGTTTATTTTGCTCTATAAATCAATAGATTTTAGGTATATAAACAGGAAGGCTGATCTGTGATCAGCTACATTATGACTGTGTGACTGACACTGTACAGTCATCATCATTACCCTTGATATATACTTCAGTCTCAACCTGTGGAGAACTTCAGGAGTGCAGCTCTATTGACTGAGATGGTTATCCCCATCAAAAAACATAAAGCCAAGTAATTCTAAGCAGTTCACTAAGTGATTACATAACCTAACTAAAGCTGAGCACACACGGCGACAAAAACGGAGCAAGTTGAATGCGATTAAAAAAAAATCGCATTCTACCCGGACCAATGTTACTCTATGGGGCCTGCTCCCATTAGTGAGTTTTTCTGAGCCCTAATCGGACCGAGAAAACAATCACAGCATGCTGCGGGAAGAATTCGATTAGTTTTCACTCGCACCCATACAAGTCTATGGGTGCGAGAGAAACATTGCACTGGACTCGCATTACACCTGTGTTTGCGACTGCAGTGCGAGAGTCGCATCAGCTGACAGTGGAGGAGGTGGGGAGATTACTCCCTCCCTCTCCGACGAAGCGCCCGCCCTGTCTTCCACGGTTGTGCTGTGATTGCAGGATCGCATCACAGTGGCATGACACTCTGCTTATAACTCCAGCAGAGCGGGAGCCGAGTATCATACGATTGACTCAAATTAATGCCAGTCTGTCCGCAGCCTTAGGAGAAGTAGATCATGAATTTTCCAGATAGAAAGACAAATAAATAAAGTAATTCCAGCTCCATAATATCTATAGTAGGGTACTATTGAAAGGATGAATAAAATAAAAAATAAAATCTGAAGTGCTACTTTAAAGTGTGACTGTAAAGTAGGTGATGGCAGCGATTCATTTCCTATTCAGGTTCCTAGGTGGGTAAACTCAACCAATGACGGAGACACCCAAATTCTATTCTTGAAGTGGCCTGCCAGAATTTCCCCTTATATTCACCCATCAATAAGGACTGTGTAGGCTAGACGTTAGAGTCTAGATAGCACAAATCACTGATCACTGTACAAGCAGACATTCAGGGTTACCAAAGGATTGTACAGTTTACGCATGTGATTGATAGTCACACAATATAGCTGCACAGTTAGGAAATTTTACCCAGTACAATTAAGTAGAATGAGAAATACACAATTAGAATAAATTCATAAATAGCTCTGCAGACTTAGAATATAAAATTGATTCCATTTAAAAAGACAACCTGTGGCCATCTGTAGACCTAGATTATCAAGAATGGGGATATTACCATCTCAGCCGCTGTGCAGGTGATCTGCAGCATAATGATCGAGGCCTGCTGCGGTCTCCTGCACAGCGGGTTGACGGGGAACGCAGTCACAAATGGTAAAGGCCCATTAATTCTCAGGATCAGCGGGGGTCTTAAGGCCCCGTCACACGCAGCGATGTATCTAACAATATATGGCCAGGGTCATGGATTCCGTGACGGACATCCGGCATAGTTAGCGACGTCGTTGCGTGTGACACCAACGAGCGGCCGATAACGATGGAAAACAGTCACCATATCGTACATCGTTGACACGTCGTTCATTTTCTAAAAATTGTTGATTGTTGAGGACGCAGGTTGTTCGTCGTTCCCGAGGCAGCAGACATCGCTACGTGTGACACCTCAGGAACGACGAACTACAGCTTACCTGCGGCCGCCGGCAATGAGGAAGGAAGGAGGTGGGCGGGATATTACGGCCGCTCATCTCCGCCCCTCCGCTTCTATTGGGCGGTCGCTTAGTGACGTCGCTGTGACGCCGCACGAACCGCTCCCTTAGAAAGGAGGCAGTTCGCCGACAACAGCGATGTTGCTAGGCAGGTAAGTCCGTGTGATGGCTCCTAATGATATTGTGCGCCACGGGCAGCGATTTACCTGTGACGCACAAACGACGGGGGGCGAGTACGCTCGCTAGCGATATTGTGGCGTGTGACGGGGCCTTTAAAGCTCAGACCCTCACCCATGATAATGTGTTTTACAAGCGATGTAAATATCTATGTACAGGTTTTCTATTTTTTTTTGCCCAAATAAATGTAAACTACCAAATGAAGCAACTATGCAAACAGAATTAAACTAAAAATAAACATTTTCGTTTTGTGTCCACAGCTCCTATGCACACCTATGTGTTTTCATAGAAACCAGCTACAAATTTTTACTCCGATTCTGCAGTTATTTCTATCTTCCACCTGCCCTCTTCCTCCCATTGCTCTTATTTACAGTTATAATGGGAGGTAAAGACAAGGGAGTAAATGCCATCATAAGAATTACATGAAAGTCATCCAAACCCCCCAATCTCGGTCAACCATCTAACGTATATGGGGCCTCCCGCCTCCCCACAATAGATTGTCAGGGAAGACAAGGATCAGGCAACTGGGCGAAGATTTGTTCAATGCAAGTGTATATAGGGAGGCAGTGCCCATGTAGTCTGATTCTGGTCAAGAGTCTGCACATCATATACTCACAGCCAAGTAACCGCCATTCCCGGCACTGAAACTGGAGAATCCTCACAGTGTGCAGTGCATGCGATGTGAGGATTAGCAAGTCTGCAGTCACAGAGTGACACATAGAGGGACTGCAGACTTGTGGATTTAGACTGGACAATCCCTTTAAGCCTCCCAAAAGTCAGAATTTACTGTATTTTTCAGTTTATAAGACGCACTTCAAATTTAGAGGAAAAAAAAATTAAAAACAAAATGAGGGGGTCCGTCTTATAATCCGGTGGTGTCTTACCGGAGCGGGGGGCAGCATGGGTGGTGGAGTGGGGTTGGAGGAGGTAGGGGCGATACTGCCATCAGCGCAGCAGGTGTCCCAGATGCTCGCTGCAGATGGCGGCGCTGAGAGGCTCTGCAGCGCTGTGGGTGGTGAGGCAGGGGCCGCCATCCTGAATGTTGGTGGTGCAGGCTTCAAAGAAATGGTGCCCGGAGTTGGCGCATGCACAGATTGAGCTATCGGCTCAATCACAAGCACCTTCGGGAGCCATTTTCCTTAAGTTCCCTGCTGGGATATCAATGAGTCGCAGGTGATACGTGCACAGAAGAGATCTTGAGCCGAGAGCTCCATATGCGCACGCGCCGACTCCGGGCGCCAATGTTTGGAGCCCTCAACACCCGCAGCCTCAGCCCAGTCGCCACAGACCCTGCACAGCCGCCACAGACCCTAGCACAGCTGCCACAGGATTGAGCCTGCCTCCTGCTACCCCTCTCCACCACACCCTCGAAAAGCTACATGCGGAAGGGGGGTGGTGGAAAGGGGTAGCAGGAGGAAAAGTGTGCATCTTATAATCTGAAAACTACGGTATTTACCGTAATTTTTCGGACTATGAGACGCACCAGACCATGTGACGCACCTCAGTTTTAGAGGAGGAGAATAAAAGTTTAAGCAAAAAATGTGGTCATGACACAGTGTTCTTGGGCGAGGATCTGCTGCTGACACTTATGGGGGTAGTGTCCCCAAATTGTCTACTGAGGTACCCCATCCTGGTAATGATCCTCCTGCCTTGTATATTATCTCCATCCTTGTATATATGTCTCCCATCCTGGTATATGCCCTCAGCCTGGTATATTGCCCGCATCCTGTGGCACACATAAAAACAAACGTTTATACTCACCTTTCCTCACTCCATGCAGCATTGCTCATCCTCCTGTCTGTGCCAGCAGCAGCGCCGCTGACCTATGTGGAGTCGTGCGCACAGCGAGGACGTCATCGCTGTGCGCGCTCTCCACACACATCAGCGGACCGGCAGACAGGAGAACATCGTGATGCTGCAGGGATTAGGGGCTGGTGACTATACTTATTCACTGCCCCCTGAGCTGCTGATGATACACGGGGGGGCAGTGAATATAGCCACACATGTTAACTCAAGGCTGTAGGAGCCAGGGATGATCACGCGGGCCGGCTGTTTAGAATGCATGCACCTCCTGCCCATTATTATCCCGCCCACCTCTCAGCGCCGACTTCAGCGCTGAGAGATGATGGGCGTCGGGATGCAGTGCATATAAAATGAGGCTAATGAGCGGTCACGATAGGCGCTGCTCCTGCCTTGGATGACCCGCTCCACCACCACCGCACCCCCCTTCCCCGCAGCCATCAAAATATAAGACTTTCCCCCAACATTTTGGGGAAAAAAGTGAGTCTTATAGTCCGAAAAATACGGTATTTATTTTTCAAATGCAATTTTGTTTTGTAAAGTTGTTTCACTTTGCATGGACCCAATATTTTTTTCTCATTTAGGTTTGCTCTTCTGCAATCGAGCCCAAAATTTTAAATTAATGTTTATCCCGTGCACATACATTTTTCTACATGATATTTAGGAAAACCCATAGGAAGGGCCCAATACCTGATCCTGGAATTATTTTTGGGTGACTGGTTAAAAATGATATTATGTATAAAACAATTTCCCACCAATACAGTGCAATATTGGTGGTTCCAAAAAATCTGTACAAAAACCTGTATAGTCCAAGGTGGGAAAGAAAAATTAAAAAAAAAAAAAAGCGTAATTCCTCGACACCGAGATAAGGCAGAGAAAAGCGGTACCTGTATCTTATAATACTGACAAAAGCAAACCTCATATCTTTTCCACAATGAAAGCAAGGCTTAAAAATAAATATATACAGAAAGATTATAAATCATCTTTGGTCTCCTACACATTTCATAAACATTTTTTCCCCCCCAACGTATTTTTTTTTTCTTTTTTTTATCATTAAAGAATTTACAGCATTGATCATGGAACTGATCTTAACAAAGAAAACAACTTGATACATTATGCATCTTATATTAAAAAGAAAACAAAAAGACATATGTAATCCGGCCACAGCAGATTACTAAAGTGCTCAGAGTGGTAAGGAAAGTGGCTTCTTCGAGTAGGCCGTGCCTAGTGCGAAGGCAATGGGTGTGGGATTGGGTTGTTCAGCAATCTCCAAAAAGATTTAGAGGTTAAACATAAAAAAAATAAAAATAAATTAATAAAAAATAACCTACCAAGCCAAGCATGAATGTTTTGTGCCATGATGATGTGCAAAGCTGAAGCATGTTTCATACATCAGTGCTGCACATGAATGTGGCCATCTGCCTTTTAGGACCGTCTCATCAGAGATACCAGTATTGCATTGTGCTGCTTCTGCTGGCTATGGCACTTAGTGGTAATGATAATGGTGACTTTTGGATTCTAGACACCTTCCATGCAAGCTCTGCTCATTTTGAGCTGCTTTTATACATTAATGAATCTAGAGAAACTTGAGTCTTATGCAATGAACACTAACCAGCATTTAGCCACCGGGCACAACCTCCTTCTAATGACCCATGACCATCTCATAAAATGCACGGCAGGAACTAAACACCTACGCATCCGTCCGAGCTATCGGGGCATTCTGGAGCCGCACACACCAGATAATAAACTGAAAGGACTAGAAAATTCAAAAATGCTTTCAGATATGTCCATAGGGGATGCCAATGGAACGCAATAAAATTTGCTGCAGCTTACGGATTTGTAGCAAAATAAGTACACAAATCTGAGTTTCATATAGATTGGTCCCAGATTTCACCCTCTACAGTGAAACATAAATTGATATGTTGTGGCTTTAAAGGAAATCTGTCAGCAGGTTATTGCTACCTCAACTGAGAGCAGTATAAACGTAAGCAAAGAGATCCTGAATCCAGCGATGTTTCTCTTAGATTACTGGGTGACACAATGAGAATTTTTAGATTTAGTAACGTAGCAGAGCTGAGAAAGCTGTCCCGCCCACACTAGGCTCTGAGGTGTCAATCAGAAAAGGGGGCGTGCAGGAGTGCAGTGCGCATGAACTTTGTAGTCCAAGCAATGATAAGGGTCCTGCTGCTTTAACAAACAAAGCAAATAAACAACAGATCAGACCTAGATTTCAATCCTTGCAGCATACAGTCTTCCGCTTAGCAAAAATCTGCTGACAGATTCCGATCAGCATCTTCACAAGTCAATTTCCGTGAAGATTATTTCCAAATTTTAGATTATGAGTTTTGTTAAAAACGTCACCCACTTTGTTGTTACTGTAATCAGTACTATAATCTATAGCAGATCCACCCCTGTGAACATATCCTTTTGTAATAGTCAAACAGAATAAAATGACACATAGTGGGATGAAAAGTCACCCAGACGGGACCATAAACATCTAAAACAAAGAAAAACTAAATGGGAGGAGCACGATGGTGCAATAAACAAGACGGGCTGAAAGAATCAGAAACAAAAAATGAGTAACTGAGATGACCGTGCACATAGTATTAACCCAACCAATAAGTGTAGCACTGGGATGAGTGGAGCGATCAGGGCTTCCAGGCTTCTTTACAATCAATCTTTCACTTCTTCCCGTATCAAGTGCTCTCACTACTTATAGACCACAAAGCTGTTCATCACAATCTGGCGAAGTTCACAAGAACAAGTTCAGCTGTCCATTTTTCATGTCTGACTAACAGAGCAGTCCTGTATATTGCACCATCATGCTTTATCTGATCTGGTTCATTTTTCAGGGGTGTCTATGGTCCTGTCTAGAAGATTTAGCTTTCATGTCGTTTCCCCTGTTAGGCCGGTGTCACACTTGCGATTGCCTCGCGTGTATCTCGCGGTGCATCACCCAGACCGGACTCGCGCTCTCCTCACAGGAGCGTCTCAGCTGCATAGAGATGCATGCAACCGACCCTCTCCTGTGAGAAGAGTGCGAGTCTGGGCCGGGTGATGCACCGCGAGATACACGCGAGGCAATCGCAAGTGTGACACCGGCCTTAGCAGCACAAACATTTGTTCCCAAGTATTCTAAATGAACAGAGAATTTAAGTCCATGCAATGCAATCACCAAATCAAGCATTACCGCAAAGTACGACCAGTGTCTAATGGCAAGTAATGCTAGACTCAAAAACTGAACTTATACATTCCAGATGTCCTAGTAGTAGGGCACGGCATTGCAATAGGACGGTGTATGTATTAAGTGCTTAAATCCTGTTAACCTGTTACTTTCATAGGTGGAGAAACACATTTCCACCACACATGCACACATGGACAATGATGATTTCTTTAGAAGAGGGCTACCCCAACCTGGTACAACATGGACCCTCAGTGAAAATTATAGCGGCCCTTCGTATTCCTAAATCGAAAAACACACAATAAGTTTTTGATGCAGCTTTTGACCGAAAGCCAGACGTGGATCCAGGTGGATTGGAAGTAAAGGTCCTTCATTTTCTTAGTCCTTTTGAATCCCCTTCTGGTTTTCGATCAAAATGTATTTTCAACCTTGAAGTTGATGATCCCAAAGATGATATTGATGACCAATCCTTAAGGTGACACATCAATATTAGATCAGTTGGGGTCGACACTCAGCACAAGTTATATGAAGAAGAACATTGCAGCCACTCTGGGTTCGGCAGATCAGCTTCTTTGGAGAGGATAGTAGCGGATCTCTGGTACCCAGCAGCGGTAACTGGACATTCTTCTGCCCTATGCAATGCACACGTCCGGCCGCTGGATTGGTGAGGGTGCAGAGTATCTGACACCCACTGATCTGACATGAGTGATCTACCCCGTAGATAGGGCATCAACACCATAGTAGTGGATAACCTTTTTAGAGGGGTTGTCCTACAAACATTTATCTCCTATCCACAGGATATAAGATAAGTGCATGGTCGCTGAACATCCCACTGCTAAGACTCCCACCGTTCACATGAATAGGAGCCCTTATTAAATGTTGCAGAAGTCACACATGTTCACCAACTATGGCACTGACAGAAAGTACAGAACCTAGCTATATCTGTCACTCCCAAAGTCAATGAATAGAGGATACGGGGCAGTAATGTGCATATATGAGATTGGGGGAGCCCTCAACTGCATACTATGCAGCTTGGTGACACAGGACCCCTGTTCTTGTGATTGCTGGGGAACCTGGGTACTATGCATACCCACAAACTAGCAGTGGTCAACAACTTCTACTAATCAACACAAATACTAAATTAGGCCTCATTCACACCTGGGAATCAGTTCTGCATACAAAAGATTGCTGTTTATCCATGTTTCCTTTTTGGAAGTAGGCCTATTTTGTCCCAAAAAACGAACAAAGCCCACAGGGAAGTCACGCGGCCGCAAAGATGCTATCTATCTTTTGTTATTGCTTTTAGCGAAAAAATCTTGGTTTGTCCAATATTTACCAAGCGTCTCCTAAGAACCGGTCCGTATGCTGTCCGATGTGTTCATAGACTCATTAAATGGCCAAGTTTAAACAGCAAATCTGAACAGAGAAGCACAAGTCTCTAATTTTTTTTCTACGTGAGCCATCGGGATATGTATTTAGCCTCATTGCTTATAATGGGTCCACAAGGACAGCACATGGATGACAAACACCGACGTCTGAATAAGGCCTTAATCTGTAAGGTCACAAGTGGTGGTGAGGCGTTAAACTTGGTGACACTGGTCTGGTGCAGTTATTCTGGGACTTTTTCGAATGTTTTCAGTCAATACACAAAATAATATAAAAAGTAAAAACAAAAAAATAAAAATAAAAAAACATTAAAAACTATTGGTACCATCTAAAGAAAACCAGCCTCCAACTTGATTAGTTCTGGAACAGGTGGGTAAAGTCTAGAGTGGTTTCTTCGAGAGTTCCTCCTCCTTTACTCTGCCTCGTGTCTTCTTAAACTGGCCCCAAGGTTTAGCCTGAACCCTGTATGATTGCACAGTGCTGAGCACACTTCATAGATTCCCATTGTCCTCCGAGTGGTGTGTCCTAACACAGCTAGGTCACTGCAGCCAGGCCTAGAAGATCGACCCCCAGGGAACGTGAACTTGTGAGCAGTATCCGTACTCAGCAAAGTACTGCCTGCAGTGTACGGGCATCACAAAGCAACATGTCCTATCATCTTCCCCGGCTGCGCCTCTTCCCTGTATCCAACCAAGACATTCAAATGTCATTGAAAGTTTTTCTATAATGAAAATGTATGAGGGTCCCACCAAGGCTTTTACACAACTCCAGCCATCGTTATGACTGAATTGTCTTCTGTCCCAGCTCTTTGATGTCCATAACCTTGCGGGTGCTATGAACCTTTTCCCACAATTGGATTCTCCCTGAAAGGCAAAACACAAAATGAATTATGTCCACACACCACCGCATTGGAAAGACAACATCAGTTTGCTAGAATCCCAAAATGTTGTTACTAAAGTAAAAGGATATAAAGAAGTCTAAATTATTATGTGTATAATTATCAGCACTGACCTAGACTATGTGAACCAGCTGCCATGTATGCAAGGAGAAGAACACTGCTGATAAGAAGCTCTCATTTCCCATAACACCTGCTCTGTACACGAGGGGTGCACAATGGGTGTCAGCATTTTTAGGATATTTCAGGTTGTGTTTGGGTTATCACATCGTTCTTTACTATATTGCTTTGTCTTAAGCAACACAAGCTGAAGATACTCTACTGAGACCACACCGGGGCCTCGATACCACACCAGTGATTTGAGGACAGCACTAAGCTTTTCCCAAAACAGTGGTCAGAGAAAAAAAATGCATATTGATTTTTGGTTTTCTCTTATTGTCTCTTCCGGAGTAGGACTTTTTGCTTAGTTTTAATAGGATACTCACTGGCTGCCATATTTCGCACTCGTAGAACCTTTCTTGTGTTTCTCGTGAGGTTCATTCAACTTCTCGACGATGGCTTTAATCTGCTGGAGGGTCTTAAAAGTTTCCACAGAATCATCTATGGTGAAGTGGTAATCGCTGTGTTCCTGTGGGCCCTGGTATACAGCCATACTCGCACAGGCCTCTGAAAAAGAGAGGCAAAGTTTATTCACAAAAAGTGGCCAATTAAAGGGGTTGTTTGTTTTCTGCTCAAATTTTTGAAATGCCATATACTAATGCGCAATGTTACATGACATGCGAAAAGGCCATATACTTGATGTTCTCAGATATGAAATGTACACGCATTGCTGTGTTCATAGATCCCATGATGATGATGATAGTTACCCACAAGACTGCGTCCCTCAGTCCTCTCCTGTGCAGGTGCAGCTATGCATTATTACTTTATATAGCACAAACATATTCTGCAGCACTTTACAGACATCATCACAGGCCCCACTGGAGCTCACATTCTGAAACCTAAAGTGTGAGAGGAGCATGGGGAGAACAAGCAAACTCCTTGTAGATGTTGTCTGTGGTGGGATTTTAACCCAGGACTCCAGTTATGCAAAGCAACAGTGCTGCACAGTGAGCTACCCGCACAGTAGGGAATGCAGACAGGAAGGCAGACACTTTTGAGCCGTAGGACATGGTGGTCTGCTAACATGCTACTCATGGGCAGTGAGGGTTTACTCAGTGGTCTCTGCTGTGACTTAGCATTTCTTATATTACACAACACTGTATGGCATTTCTTAACTTTCAACAGATAGTAGGAGAGTTGGTGCAAGTTGATTCACAGGATCCAGTTCAGCAGTCAGGTGAGTTACCAGTGGCCATTGGATAAGAGCCCCAAGAACTGCCTCGTATCAGACAGCATCCCCTGTTCTTTGTAGGATTAGGTGGCTTGGTGTGACATCATCGTTGAGGCATGATACACATGTGAAGTCACACAAGGCTGGTTAATAAAAAAAAAAAAAAAAGAAGAGCCATGGACGCCAAGAGAGGAAGAGTTTGTTCTCAGGGCCCCCATCCAGTGGCCACACATTACTGACCTGCCCGTTTGATGGTGTCCTGCAAATAAATATAAAAAAATATATATGTATAACCTTAGGTCGGGATCATAAATACCGTGTTTTTCCAAAAATAAGACCCTGTCTTATACTTTTTTTGTCCCCCCAAAAAAGCACTAGGGCTTATTTTTGGAGGAGGTCTTATTTTTGGAGAAACATGGTTGGATGTAAGTTTACCCCCCACAAAAAAGCAGACCACTCACTTCCCAGGAGACTCATACTTACCAGACCCAGACGTCTGCATGGCTCCCAGGTCCTCCCTGTGATCACCGGTGGGTGCTGCACGCCGTCCTCCCCTGCTTTTGGTTGGCTGACTGACGCGGACACTGAAGCTGACACACACACACACGGGCTGACACACACTCACATCATCCAGCGTTGCAGAATACTTCTGGAGGCAGGGAATGATGGGAGGAAGTCACGTGTCCGGCCCGCAGGTCCTGTAAGCAAGCATTCCTGCGCTCCACTGCACTGCCTCCCAGGATTCTGCTGGCCAGAAGAAATCAGTATCTCTGAATGTGGTGAGTATGTGTGTGAGGTGATGTGTGTGTAATCCGATGTTTGTGTGTGTGATCTGATTGTGTGAGATCGGATGTTTGTGTGTGCGATCTGAGAGTGTGTGTGCGATCTGATGTGTGTGTGTGTGTGTGTGTGTGTGTGTGTGTGAGATCGGATGTGTGTGATGTCATGTGTGTGGGGGTGAGATCACTGCAGGTCCTGCCGCTCAGCATCTGGTGAGTGTGATTACGGGATGCCCGCTGTGTATAATGAAGTGTCCTGCAGTATCTGTAACTTTTTTAGCTGCACGGACACTTCATTATTGATGTGGGACTAGGACTTTTATTAAGCCTTGCTCCGAAAATTGCTTATTTTTTGGGGGAGGGCTTATTTTTGGGAAAAAACGGTAGCGCAGATATAGATTGGCAGAGTTTTCAAAATAAAACAGTTTCATTGTCAATGTCCATGTGGTAAACTACATCTAGGTGAATAATGCCACAGGCAAATTCCACCTCATTGTGGGCACGGCATGGCATACAGAAGATGTCCATGAACAGTTAGAACAATAACCATTTTGAAATGTAAACCTAAAAATGTACATTGGCTGCGTGCTTAAGGCTTTAAAAAGTTGTCCAGCTTTGGAATGAAAGTCTGGAGTCATCCTATGTGACTGGAGACTTATGAATCCTGACAGTGAGCAGTACATACCGAACGCTGTCAGGAGTCTCCAGTAGTGCCATGAGAGCAGGCGGTCATGCGATTGCAAGATGTCCTCAGCCTCTATCAGTGCACTTCTATTGAGCAAGGGAGAGTACGTCTAGTTGGCACTTGACCTTAAGTATGCAAATTGCATGCTCTCATGGGCAATATCAGAGAATCCTGACAGCGAGCATATTGCTCACTGTCAGCATTCAGAAGTTTCCACTTACATAGAGTCGCTGCAAACTTTCATTCCAAACCTGAATAACCTGTTTAAGGATACATTTGACATAACACCAGGTACTTTTCCTGATTTACACAACAAACACAAGGTGCCGATGCAATGTGGACATCAAAGGAGGAGATCAACACCTCCGAAGTCCGGTCTACTGTCCTATCTTCTCATATGCATCTCACTTATACGAAAAAAACATGGCATAAAAGGTAAATGCTGAGGAAACCTAGCTGTCATCACCTACGTAATATACAGCTTGCAGAACAGGACAAGTACAATGTTATCCATGTGACAGGCAGAAAATTACTTTTAGGAACACGTTACCTTCCATTTTCTGCAGTTTTGGCATGTTTGTGCTAAACAGAGAATAGATCTTTTCACATTCGCGATCTCCATCTATATCTAGCGCCACATCAGCTGGAACACCTCTGTAAAGTGAAGACACGAGGCAATAATGAGCTCATGACACAATGTACCCAGGACAGAACGCTCCGATTCTCAGCTGCTGGGACCGCGATTCAAGAGCAATGAATGTGATGGAAGCCAGAAGACCTCACACTGTCCCCTCCGAGTTGTTCGCTCTCCAAAAAACTTGTGGAAAGTATTATGTGGGGCAATGACATATTTACCAGTGGAATACGAAAATAATGTCTTCATTGCTCGTAAGTCCTTGCTGAGTGGTGAAAAGCAAGTCAACAGGATCCAAGAATGAGTGCTACGCAGAATACACTTATCTGTTTATGTGGTGACCATCCCAACCTTTCAAGATAAATTCGAGCTCATTTACAAAGGCTGATAAATGTGGAATGAGCATTTTTAGGAAAAATTATCAGCCTCTCTAAAGACCCCCGTGTTCTTTAGATTAGTTCTTTCGTCTGAGAACCATCTCACACGATTCTCCCATACACAGGAGCACTCGCTCGGCCGATCCGGTGTTGTCTACAAGAGCCGCTGCCAGACATCTCTGGTGATGGTTTATCGCTTAGCAAACAAAAACATTGTGAGTCTGAACTCAGACCGTGTGCACACACTGCGTTTTTTTGGTGCAGTTTTGTCCCACGTCTGCATGTCTATCCTTATGCCAACAAAGTCAATGAGATTTCTCATTGCTTATTTTTTCCTTGCAGATTTGGTGCAGAAAATAAATCTGCAGCATGTCAATTCTTTGTGTGTTTTTGCCTGTTTTTCAGCCCTTCCACCCATTAACTTCATTATCAAAATCACAGGGCAAAGAAAGACACCAAAAAAGCATGCATTTTTGGTGCGTTTTTCTGCCAGAAGGTTTCTTCACCAAATACTCAGTGTGCGCACAGAGCCTTATTAAAAAGGAACCTGTCATCAGATTTGGCAACTATAAGCTGCAGCCACCACCAGTGAGCCTTTATATACAGCATTCCAGTATACTGTATAGAAGAGCCCAGGTCACGTTGTTTAACGTAAAAAAACATGTTTATAATACTCACTACCTAGTGGGCAGTCTGGTCCGATGAATGTCGCTGCTCTACGGTCCGGCGCCTCCTCTCTTCTGCGATCTCTGTCCTCCTCCTATCCAGCCCAGGCTGACACTGCAGTCCTGCGCAGGCACACTTTGATATTCCCTGCTGAGGGCAGATCAAAGTACTGTAATGTGCAGGAACGAGGAAAGGTTAAAGACCGCCTGCGCATGCGCACTACAAAAATTTGTTCTGCCCTGAGCAGCAGAGATTGAAGTGCACATGTGAAAGACCTCAATGCCGGGTACTTTGAATGATGCACACGGGTCTCAGAGGAAGAAGGACGACGATCACTGCAGATAGGAGGCGCCAGACCGCAGAGAGAAGGCATTGGACCAGAGAGAGGAGGTGCCGGACCAGAGAGCAGTCCACCCCTCTAGGTAAGTATTATAAAAGTGTTTTTTATGTTCTACAGCGCGGCTTGGGCTCTTATATACAGTATTCTGGAATATAAGGAATAAGGGCTCACTGGTGGTGGCCGCAGCTTATAGTTGCCAAAGCTGGTGACAGGTTCCCTTTAAATCCTTATCTCCCCCGACATCTTCTGTATAGGCATTAGACTGTCACTTGAAGCAGTCAATACCAGTGGGATGAACCAATGTTAGTCTAATGTCTATGGGGCCTTGAAAAGACTGACAGCTATACCGCAACGAGTGACAAGAGCAATCGTTCTCTGCAACACACCGGCCTGTGGAAGCGCCATACCTAATAATACACCCACAGTCATCACCAATACTTACAAAGTGCAGGGGCTGCAGCCTTCTGTATTCTCAGAAAAAGCCTTGCAGCACAGCCAGGTCCCATTGATGAACACCGATGGGTGATATCTGCTGAGCCTCCTGTGATTTCGTCTGCTCACTCGGCTCAGCACCTCTATCCATTCACTGGCCTCCACACAGTTACTGGCCTGGATGTACAGGGGCTTCTCACCATAAATCACCTGGAACATCTACAATGGGATCACATACACTTAGGCCAAAAGCAGAATATCCCTCCGTTTTATATGAGCAGGTTGGGGCTTATTATACCAGGTGGTGAGAAATACGATGTCATGTGAGGTGAAGGC
>NC_134355.1:577500402-577505402 GCF_048569485.1 Anomaloglossus baeobatrachus
TGGTGAATTTCCAGGCCCAAGTAGGTGTATTTGTCTGTTCCTGTTAGAGTGCAGCCGTTTACGACAAATGAAGGATGCTGGTCAAATCTTCTTTTTCTCTTCTGGAACACCATGATGTTGGTTTTCTTTAGATTGATCGGTAGTGCCCATGTGGAGCTGAATTTCTCCAAAATTTGTAGGTTGTCTTGGAGACCTTTCTCGGTTGGTGACACCAGCAGTAGGTCATCTGCATAGAGCAAGAATTTCACCTGGGCGTCATGGAGTGTGAGACCTGGAGCAGGTGAAGATTCCAGAGCAGCAGCCAGCTCATTGATGTAAATATTGAAGAGCGTTGGACTTAGGCTGCAGCCCTGTCTGACTCCTCGGCTCTGCTGGAAATAAGCCGTTCTTCTACCGTTCACACTCACGCTGCAGAGGTTCTCGGTGTAGGAGCTTTTGATGACATCGTAGGTTTTTCCTCCTATTCCGCTTTCCAGCATTTTTAAGAACAAGCCCGGGTGCCACACTGAGTCAAAGGCCTTTTTAAAGTCTACAAAGCAGGCGTATATCTTCCCATGCTTTGTATTGTGGACGTGGCTCTGAATGAGACTGTGCAGGGTGTAGATGTGGTCCGTGGTGCGGTGGTTTGGCACGAACCCTGCTTGGCTTTTGCTCAGGACATTGTGCTCGGTAAGGAAACTGATGATCCTTTTGTTTAGGATGCTGTTGAACAGTTTTCCCAAGTTACTGCTGACACATATGCCTCTGTAGTTGGCAGGGTCATACCTGTCCCCACTCTTGTGGATCGGTGTAATGAGTCCTTGGTTCCAGGTACGAGGGAAGTAGCCAGCACTCAGCACAATGTTGAACAGTTTAACCATTGCAGCTTGAATTTCTGGTGGGCTGTACTTCAACATCTCTGGGGGGATTCCATCCAGACCACTAGATTTTTTACACTTTATGGAAGTGATTTTCTCTGCAACTTCCTGTAATGTAATTGGTGTGTCCAGTGGGTTTTGGAAGTTTTTGATTTTCTCTTCCATTGCCTTTAGTTTTGATGTTATGTTTTCCTGCTCTTGGCTTAGTCCTTCTTTTGGGATGTCTTTGTAGAGGTCTCTGAAGTACTGGAGCCAGATGTTGCCATTTTGGATATGGGTATCAGTCTTTTTCTTGCTCTTTGTGTCCATGTGGCTCCATATTTCCCAGAAGGAGTTGTCTTGGAGGGCGTCTTGGAGTTGGCTAAGTTTGGTAGAGATGTAGCTCTGCTTCTTCCTCCTGAGGATGGTTTTGTACTGCTTTTGTATGGTGTCATAGGCTTCCCTCAGGTCTGGGTTGTTGGGGTCTCTGTGTTTATTGTTTGAGGCTGTTCTCAGGGTCTTTCGAACGGCTTTACACTCTTTGTCAAACCAACCATTGATCTGCTTTTCTTTTGGCCTCTTGTAGTTGACTTGTTTGAGGTCGGACAATTTGGCCATGGTGTGGAATATTTTGTTGAGGTCTTTTGCAGCTTGATTCACTCCTTCTGGGTTTGACTTGTACTTGTAGCTGTAGAAGTTGTGGAGCATCTCTTGTAATTCCGGTCTGTTGGGAGCCTCTTTATATTTTATTTCTGACGTCTTGGACCATTTATAGGATGGAGGTCGGTTGTAGAGGCTGCTCTGCTGTGGCTTTTGTGTGGATGGTTTCTCTGTAGATTTTATGTACAGGAGAAGTTGGCTGTGGTCTGACAGGTGCGTTTGTGGGGTGACTATGAAGGCGCTAATATTTGCCGGGTCCATATCTGTAATGGCGTAGTCTACTACACTCCTTCCTACATGGGAGTCTAGTGTATATCTTCCCAGTGAGTCTCCCTTTGTACGTCCATTAAGAATATGAAGACCTAAACTTTTACATAAGTTCAGGAGCTTTTTGCCACTTTTGTTGACTGTACTGTCATAGCTGTTTCTCTCTGAGTGTTCTGAGTCGTGACTGTCATTCTCTGCCCCAAATATGTAGATGTTTCCGTCTGTGGTCAGAAAGTCTTTTTCTCTCCCTGTTCTTGCATTGAGGTCTCCAAAGATGAGAACTTTGCCCAGGACCTGATAATGGGTGGCTTCTTCTTGTAAGATCTCAAAGCTGTCTGGATTGAAGTAGGGGGACTCTGGCGGTGGTATATAGGTGGTGCAGAGGTAGACATCGGACTGAGAGGTGAGGATGGAGCTGCTGATTCTGATCCATATGTGGCTGCCTCCTCTCTTCACTGGTGTGATGTACTGGTGGAGCTCTTCTTTATACCAGATCAATATTCCTCCTGAGCAGCGGCCCTGTTTGATGTTTTTATTTTTAAGGGCAGGGACAGAGATTTCTCTGTATCCGATTGGCACCAGAGATTCGTTTTCAGCTCTGGTCCATGTTTCCAGGAGGATCTGAATGTCTATATTCTTCAGTCTTTGAATAAAGTCGGGGTCATTTGTTTTACATCCAAAGGCCGAGGTGCTCAGGCCTTGGATGTTCCAGCTGCTGATTGTGAATGAGGTCATTTTTTTTTTTTTTTTCTATATACCTCATGTGTATATACCTTGTAATGAGTGCGGCTGTGTAAGACACTCTGGATTTACGACTGGTTTATAGGTATGTTAGATCCAGTCACATTAGTTTCCTGCACAATGTGCTGAGCAGGGTTCTAATCTCTTCCATATCTCTGCCCTGCATGTCTCTGTGTGGGGTTGATGGTCCCCTCCATGGTGGTCTCCTCCTCTGATGGCCCGATGTTGGGTGAAGGGCTTTGTTTCTGGCCTCCTGTGATGAAATTGGGGTTTCCTGTCTTTTTATTGTTGGGGGTCTTTCCATGGGATTTTGGTTGTTGTTGAGTCCAGGCATGGGGTCTCTGTTTAGTATAATGTCCTTCAGCTCTTTGGCCAGTAGGCTGACCCCTTGTTTGTTTAGGTGCTTGTCGTCGTAGAGGTGTTGGTGTTTTATGGAGGGGTGTTGTGCCAGGATCACGTCGGGCACAGCCTTGATTCTTGTGGTCAGGTCCGTGTTGATGTTCTGGGTAGTTTGGCTGGATACATCATTTCTTGGGAGCAGAGATGATAGAATTATTTTGCTGTCTGGGAATTTTAGTTTTGCCGTCTTTGCTAGTTGGGTCAGTTGTCCTGCGATCTGCTGGTGTTGGGCTGGCAGATTGTTTGTTCCTGTGTGTATAAAAATATGATTTGGGCTTGTGAACCGTGGGTTATTGATGACTGCCATCACCTGCTCAATAGTTGCACAGTGGATTTTTTTGACCCTTTTTCCTGGAAATAGTCGCCATGTTTTCAGGTATTTCCCATTTGAGTCCATTATTAGGATGGTATCAAAACGTTGTGAGGTCACGGGTGGGGTACGTGGGTGAAGCTGGGGGTCTGTGCTGGAGATTTTGCTGGTGGCTAGTTCTCTTCTCTTTTCTGTTTCTCTGGTTTGTGGTTCACTTATGTTATTTTCAGGAGCATTCATATTGTTGGAGTTATTTGGTATCTCAGTGTCCTGGCCAGTGGAGGCCATTGTGTCTGTTCTGGTGTTAGTTACCATAGCTCCCTCCTGGCCAGTGGGGGCCATGTTGTCTTCACTCCTCTGTGTTTCTATGGCGTCCTCCTGTTTCAGGTGTCCCGGAGTCTTCAGCTCTGTTATCTCCTGTCTCAGTCGGGCATTTTCATGCTGCAGTTCACACATTTTGCTTCTTATTTCCTGCAGATGCATATTCACTGCTGCATATTCACACCTCAGTTTGCTTATCTCATTCATTACTTGGTCATTTGCATTTCTGTCACCAAGGTTTCTTTGAAGTTCTTCTTTAAATTGTACAAAGTCTCTTTCTAGTTGAGATAAACAGTTTCTGAGGGTCTCGGGTGAGGGGTGTGAAGTGTTGGGGGCTGCAGTTCTGTCTCTGGAGGTCTCTGTAGAGGTGATGGTGGCTGCTGGGGTTTGTTGTTCTTTGCAGTTTTGTGCCTGGAGTTTAATTTGAGAAAAGCTGTCTTCAAATTTCTGTAAGTTTTCCTCAGCCCCTTGTACCATGATTATGCCGTTATTGTACACGTTTATGGTCAGTGAGTTGGTCTCGTCTTCTTTTTGGTTTCTAATTCTGATCTGCTGGCCCTTATGATTGCCGTTCTTGGATATATACTTATATTGATTGCACAGAGCGGTGTGCCAGGCTAAGGGCTGGTCTGTGAAAAATAAATAATTGGTTTTCCTTTTATCTTCCTCTTTAGAGGTAAAATCAGGAAAGAGGGTCTCTGGCTCTTCTCTAATCTTTGCATGTTTAATGGCTTTTTGTGCATGAATGCTTTTCTGCCCTTCAGAGTATGTGATTTCCAGAGTGTGTGACCTCCTGGTGTCGGGTGTCTCCAGCTCTGCTCTCTGCCCAGTTACTTGTTCTACATTTATATTTTCCATTTTTATAATAATCCTTATTTATCAGAGATGTAATTACAGCACTGTCTGTAGGTTGTGGTATGGATGGAGGATGGTCCTACCTTTAGATGTGCAGATCTCTGGGTGTCAGATGTCAGTTTGGAGTCCTCCTGTTGTATGTGATCTGTCCTTCAACAGGTTTTTTCTTATGTCCTTTAAATCCTCTATTTCCTCTTTTTTCATAAAAATCTTTAGTCCAGCTCAGTCCAGCTCGCTTTCCTGTTCCACAGAGTCGAATTTTTCAAGGTTTTGTCTTACTGTTCGCTCATTACAAGGTATAAATGATGAAAAACTCAGGAGCTCATCTTCAATGCTGCTTACTCCTAGGAATGGTGGGCGGGGTATATATATATATATATATATATGTATATATGTGACATCACTGTCCCCTATATCCTCACTTTCCTGTCCTGATCTGGCTGTAAAGCACTACAATGACACACTCAGGACTACGCTAGACCAAGTAGCGCCCCTCACCCTCAGAAAGACCAAACACAGAGTAAAACAGCCCTGGCTCACATCACAAACTCGATTTCTCCAGCGATGCTCCAGGAGCGCCGAACGCCTATGGAGGAAAACCCGCACACCAG